>NW_026091027.1:0-11832 GCF_024586455.1 Bactrocera neohumeralis
TTGTGTGATTTATCGCTGATTATGAATGAAATTAATCCAGATTTTGGTCTAAACCTCATATTTCTAATATACTGATTTCCGATTCTCTGCTTGACGTTTCCGTCATATATTCCATATATTTAATTTAGCCCAATTGGTATCACATATGTATGTAGCACATATTTCTTTTGATACGCTTTACGGAAGACAACACAAATATGTACTAAGTTCTTTAACCTTGGCAAAGCATCCAAAAGGAAACTCCATCTTATTTTGCTCCCTCGATTAGTATTATTTCGAAAAATCTTGAGCGTATTTCGAATTTTACTTCATTAGTACAAATAATATTTTTCTAACCTTACAGCTTCAAGACCACTTCAATAACTCTAACTTTATCCATCAGTAGTGGAGAGAGGACTCTAAATTGTCTGCTGTGACCGAAGTAGTATTTACCATTAAAAGTGCTTCTTCATTTGATTTCAAATGAGACGTTAAGTATGTCAAACTGAAAATTTTCTCACAAATTTGTATATTAAATTAATGGTGAGGCTAAAATTAAATATAAGCTGCAATGCATTTTATTTTATTTTTGTTAAACTAAATACATAAATATACATATTTAGGTAAATAAATGAAAGTTTACAACATAGACTCCTTACAAACTATGTAGTTGCCTTCAAGATTTGTTTTGCACCAATGTACGAGTAATGAAAAGAATATTAAGTGATGCTTCGGAAAACACCTTACCAGTATAGTTCCTTGTTTTATTCCGAGTACTCAAGGAAATTACCACAATTTAGTGCAATCATAGCAATTTATTTGCCTTTTGTACTTTTTAACAGCAATTTGGATAATTCGACTAACAAGCGCAAAGTGGATTAGATTCCAACTGTTCGACGCTTTGATTGGCAACATTCATGAGTGCCAGTCTACAGATGAATTGGCCATGTAACTACTTATATACATATATAAATATTGTATATATGTATATAAGTATATTTATATAAATATTGTATATATATAAATATTGTATATATGTATATAAGTACGTACATTTGTGTGTATGTGCACCGGGACTCTAAAAAGGTGACTCTATTAAGGTGAGTTAACATTTAGATGAATTTTAACTTTAGTTTAAAGTGGCCACTCAGATAATAGAAGATTTTTAAGGTTAAGTGGATTAGGATTTGATTTCAGGCACACAATTTATAAGTTAACATATCTTTGCACTTATACTACTGTACTTAAAAAGAGTAATTTAGAAGAAAACGTGTTCACTCATCCTCTGGCGCAAGCCGTAGTTTCCACCGATACCGCCTCACCCAACCCTATAAGCTGAACTTTGAAAATCATTGGGACCTTTGCAATTGATTGAGTCTCGCATCGGATATTTTCTTCTTGGGAAAAACGAGGTAGGCTCCGTACTATAAAATTATTAATTTTTTTTGCGAATGTATTGGGTGAGTAGCGTTTTTTTTTTTAAATTAAGTTGAGGGTAGACCAAATATCTCCTGTCATCAAATAAACAGTCGTCGCACTCGCGACTTGTCTTCCACGTCACTGTTGACAATCATAATTTCGAAGTTGTAGATAATTTCGTCACCAAAAACAATGTCAGTCTCGAAATCCAATGACAACATCTGATGAATCCACGTTCGAGAGGAAGGTTCTGCGAAAGATTTATGGTTCTTTGCGCTTTCGCCACGGCGAATATCGCATTCGATAAAACGATGAGCTATATGAGATATACGACGACATTGACATAGTTCAGCGATTTAAATGAGTATTCGACGTAGTACCCGTCGAAGGAAGCATAAGAAGAGGAATATCTCCACTCCGTTGGAAAGACCAGGTAGAGAAGGACCTGGATACACTTGGAATCTCCAATGGGCGCCAAACAGGGATAAGGGAGAAGGACTGGAGCGCTGTTGTAAACTCGGTTATAACCCCGTAAGCGGTGTCTGGGTCAGTAAGGAAGAAGAAGAAGTTGAGTACAACAGTGTGCTTAAAGTGATTCCTAGTGGCATCACAACTCACAGAGGATGTTTTAGGTATTTTTTTCCATCACATTGGTCCTATACTTATACGAGGTCTGTTTAAAAAATGAGTTAAAATTTAATTTTTCTCAAAAAATATTTATTTATTAATCAACTTATATTTTGTTCTCCTCAAGATCAGATATAATACACTCGCACCAGCGTTTTTCCCATCCTCAAAGCAGTTCTGATGTGCACTTGAGCTCTTTCAGCGATTTTTATGGCCTTGGCTATCTCGAGCTTTTTCATTGAGACGATTGGGCTTTGGTTTGCATGTCAAAATCATGATTCGTCAGCAGTTAAGATCCTTTTAAGCAAATCTGGATCGGCGTTGATGTCCTGAGATGTTCATGCGACGGTCTTCTTGGTTAATATTAAAAAAAAAATCAATGATCAACTTAAATCACGTCCAGTACGTAGTTAAGAAAATATAACAGCCATAGCTGAGAGTACACGAAGACCGGAGAGAGTCGATACAGCTTGTACAAGAACTGAAAACGTTCAACCTTCCCAAACGACATGGCTTCGCTTATAACAAAGTTTTGTCTATGGTTCCTAAAACTAAAAAAAGAGTCTTGTTATATATACCAAAGTGATTAGGGTGACAAGTAGAGTTGAAATCCCGATATCTGTCTGTGCGTCCGTCCGTCTGTCCGTCCGTCCGTCCGTCCGTGCAAGCTATAACTTGAGTAAAAATTGAGATATCATGATGAAACTTGGTACACGTATTTCTGGCTCCATAAGAAGGTTAAGTTCGAAGATGGGCAAATGCCCACTAAACAACCGAAACCTATAAAAGTGTCATAACTAAGCCATAAATAAAGATATTAAAATGAAAAGCACCAGGACCTGGGCATATTTGGAGTAATCTTTTTTGGAAAAGTGGGCGTGACCCCGCCCCCTACTAAGTTTTTTGTACATAGCTCGAAAACTACTATAGCTATGTCAACCAAACTCTAGCAAAGTCGTTTCCTTCAGGCATTTCCATTACAGTTCAAAATGGAAGAAATTGTGATAATAACCACGCCCACTCCCATACAAGGTTATGTTGAAAATCACTAAAAGTGCGTTAACCGACTAACAAAAAACGTCAGAAACACTATAAATTTACGGAAGAAATGGCAGAAGGAAGTTGCACCCAGGCGTTTTTTAAAAATTGAAATGGGCGTTCGCCCACTATGGACCAAAAACCATATCTCAGGAACTACTAGACCGATTTGTACAATATTTTTTACCCTGATGACATTACGAAATTTGAAATTTCACAACCACGCCTTCTTCCAATATAATATATCCATCTGATTCCTTCTCTGTAATATATATACATTAGAACCAATGATGATAGCGGAATAAAACCACAAATACTATTTGAAAAATTTAAATGACGGATAAGAAACGATTATCACAAATATATACACCCGAACTTAGCCCTTCTTACTTGTTTTTATTTATTATTTAATTAACTATATATATATTGGAAAATTCAGGCGCATCCTAATACTATTTTAATGCCAAGACAAAACAAATATATACATTTCTTGAACACATCCGTATACATATTTATTTTTTAACTAGACATAACAATTTGTTTGTAGAGACGCCTCAATAGTTAAATTATTGCTGTAATTTGTCGGCTCAGCATGCAAAGATCCAACAAAGAGGTATTATGCTACAAAAAAAAAAAAATACGAAAAATATCTTAAACCGCAAGGAGTAATACTACACAGAATTTAACCTTTAAAGTTTTATTAAAACTTTTCCATATTTGCCTGCAATGTGTGGGTTCAAGCGGGAAAGAGTGTTTGGATGATGATTTTCTTATAATGAAGAGAAAGGTTACTCATAGATAGATAGACATTGCAGTGGAAAGCTTTGCAGTAAAATCTATAAGCAGGGGGTTGGTGGATAAAGTAGACCGCATACCCCCACACATTATTTGGTAGAGAAGACTTTAAGTCGTACTAAAAGAGTGTAGATGACGCAGGAGCATGTGACTCGCCAGCGGAACCCACAACATGGACCAGTACCATTATTATAGTCCCATAAAAATTACTAATGAAGTGGGAGCCGGAATCTATTGCTCTGAGCTGGATCCTAGGCGAACCTTTATTGGTCAGATTAATGCAGTTTCTGCTAAGTGGAAGTCTTTGCGGTCAGCAAAGTGGCTGAGATAACTAACGACGTATGAAACAGTATAGAGAAGTGCATTATATATATGAACAGCCAGGTGGCAGTTAAGATAATCATTTCAATACTTCCGATACAACAACAAAAACAGCCATCTTATCAAATCGCATTGCAACAGAGAATATCCTTAGAAGCAAGGATCAGTATATATACTGGGTTTCAGGCCACAACGGAACTCCGGGAAATGAAAGTTGATGAGATTTTTAAAAGTGCCATCTGTCTGGCTACCGAAGAAGTATAAGAAATGCAGCAGTTATTTAAAACGATATACAATGAAATTTCCGAAAGGGCAGACAGAGGATCGGGGCGAGATGGAATGCCTTAAGGACATGCAGTATCGCCAAGATAATGTGCAAACCCCTCGCAGAAAAAGACGCATGCTTCTCGCAGAAGTATCTGCTTCTCACAGAGGCTGCAGGACGATTCTTCGCATAATGACAAGTCACCACATACTGACATCACATGGAGCCAGAGGTACATAAGTAATGAGAACATAGCCTTAACAAGAACTCATGATCTAGAAGCTTTGTAGTTCAAGGGGATAAATGAGGTATCAAGTCTCTCTTAAAGTTCGCAAAACAAAAGAGATATGATTTCCTGTGTGGCGAGTACTTCAGCTCAATTTAAATTGAACCACCATGGCATTACTAAGGATAAGTAGATCTATGTATGGCATAAAAGCCGGCCAGTATAACTTTCTTGTTCTTCTTTATTGGTGTAGACACCGCTTACGCGATTATAGCCGAGTTAACAACAGCGCGCCAGTCGTTTCTCCGCCATGGTCGTCATCAAAAGGGGGTCTCTCATACGAGGCTTGTTGCTTGTTGGGGGTGTTTTTTTACGTGGCAGGTTCCAAACCCAACGTACAACCCTGCGGAGGATGTTTCGCCTTCAAACGGATGGTCTTAGGCTACCCAGAGGATATTTGGTCAAAGACCGGAAGTAGTGAGCTGCGTGAGCCATGTGTAAAAGAATCGTTTCTGGCCACTCCCAAGTGAATGATCAGAAAACTTTCCTCATTTGCGTGAACTTCACACATGACTCCCATCTTCCAGTATAACCACCAAACCGTAATTTTTCAGGATACAATGTTGACTCATGGAGTGTGTGGATTGCTGCCTGACCAATAACGTATATTTTGCTTATTGACGAAGCCACTTAGCTAGAAATGAGCCTAATCGCTGAAGATGATTTTTCGATGGAAATCCGGTTGGTCAAGTAGCTTCAGTTTTTGCGTAAATTTGATCTTGTAAGAATGTAGGCCAAGATCTTTTCGCAAAACTCGCCGGAACAACGTCACAGAGATACCCAACGCTTGAGAAGGACGTGTGAGAGTCTGATTTGGGTCTTCCTCAATTCATGTGCTAGCTGTAGCAATATGCTCGACCCTACGGGCATTTCATTGTCTCATTGGCAAGGGAAATTTTGTACTGTGCCTGTAGATTCAAATTTTTCCACTAGACGCTCAATTGTTGTTGTCTTGTCACACGATTATGATGACCATAAATTGGAAGTAGCGCTCTTAAAGTTGAGATCACTGACTTTGATTTTTGGTAGTAAATTTGAATAATTTCGATTCGTTGTCGAGTCGTATATCTTTCCATGATGAAATGGTAGATGCGTCAAATGGCCAAATCCTTTCGAATCATCTTAGGAATAGGTGAAATTGGATGATAGCCTGCCCAATTATAATTCATAATGATAATTATAGTGAATTAATAAGAAAAAATATCGCAGAACACTGAGCTCTCATGAGAGCACTGAGCGCTGGAAAAATTGTGTCCGACCTACATACGTCCCCTTCTCTCCTTCTGATCAGGTGGTCAATTCCCCATAAGTTTTTTATTTCTTATTCACACTCTTTAAGCTACACAAAAACTATGTAGTAACTTTTGCCAAACAGCTTTAATCAGTGCCATATTTGTATATTTCAACAACAGAAGTAAATAACTGTTTTTGTTTACTGTTTTTATTAACACATTTACAGCAAATCTTTCCATTGTCGACTTGCAGCAGGCCTTGACTGTTTACCAACATTGCGGTGTCAACTTTTAGGCGCGAACTTCACGCTTCAACTGCGTTTCTGCAGCAAAAGCTTACAAAATAAGCTTCACTCTACACACCTGCATAGATTTATGTTTTTGTGTGCGTAAATTGGCATAAGTAAATCAACAAGTTGAGGTTGGACAAAAATAACTGGGATAAACACAAAATGAGTAACCTACTTTTGCTGTATATTTTGCAGCGCAATTTTCGTAAGCCGTCAACCACACCCACACTCATACATATACATTTGTCTAGTCAACACTTCCTGATGTAGTAGTGCAAAAAGTTCTTGTTTACGTTGCTTAGCAAATAAATAAATATTTGCCCTGTGAAAAACTTTTCCGTCGATTTTTTTGACACTTTGCTATGAGCGAAACAACAAGGGGTGTCCTGCAAGCAACTGAATATATACTCATCTATAAAAGTCTGTAGGTGTGTAAATGAGCGTTTAAGACTAATTTCCATTGACAGTTGCGTCCGCTGACCGAAAGAGCGCCTCCAGCTCTAAGTAACTGCCTATCCTATGCAAATTGAACACACACACATACATACATGCATTTACAAATGTATATTACGCAGTTCTTTCTTCATTCTTCTTCTGATGACGGCAAATATCGGAAAACGGACAAACAACGCTTCGCCCACTTGAGTGTTGCTTTTCGCCTCGCACAGCCAATAGGTGGTGTGCGTCTTTGTTTTGTCTCCTTCGAATGGACCACAATTCACACAAACACATAAAGCCTAAACAATATAAATATTGTTACCTCATTTCAAAAGTATTAATAAAAAATGTTGAATATGACGAAATAAACGAGTGGCCTTGTCGATTTTGTACTATCAGCGATAGGGCATCTAGAGACTGAGGTTAGCTGAAGGCAGTTGCGAGCGATTTTATACCTTTCCGTTCAACGTTACAGGCCTTACTGCCTTAACTTTCCCCAAATTGCTAGAAGTACTCTTTGTTGAGCTCCTAATATACGGTTCGAACTTCGGATTTAGCCTCAATTTGTCGCAAGCAAAGATGTTCTTTCGCACTCTTTTCATATTTTCCTTCGAGTTAAGTAATAAGCGTTTCTTATTCATATCCATCTGCCTTCCTTTCTCTTAGTTAGCTTGTCGGTCAATAACGCCTCCTGGTTACGCAAATGCAGTGTTAAACTCTCCTCCTGGTTGGCCTAAAACTTGCCTTTACTTGCAATCACCTTGAATTGTGTTGCTGACATTGAATGCTGCGCTTTGCATCTATCTAAGCCAAGGCTATTGTGCACTATCTACTGCTAGTAGAGTTGAATTCGCAATTCTTAGCAGATAAATCGCTTTTGTTTGTTCGATTTTCTTACTTTCTTTCCTTTTACTGGAAATGCTTGTGCATTGGTCTCTTTCACCTGTCAATTGCAAGCGTTTGTGTTGGTTGCAATGATATAGTTGTTTTGCTGTCGGTTTGCCGGTGGCTTTAAAATTACGAGTTTAATGTCGTTTTGAAGATGTTCGAAAAGTTCAGCTACTTCTCCACGTTACCTGTGGGTTTATTATTTGTAAATTTACATAAAAGTAACTTATTCATCGGTTTTTTTTTCTGATTAAAAAATTTGATTAAGTTTTTAAATTAGCTTTAATTTGAATGATCTTGAGTACCCGAATAATCTTTCAGCCATATATGGTTCTAAACCATGCAGTAAATTCACGCAACTACATCTACTATACATACGACTAAGAGGAAAAGATAGTAAGACTTTGTTCATAATCTTAAAATTCTTAATTTATTTTTCAAAATCTGTGTCGTCCTCTTCAAAGGCCCGCTTGGCCGCAATACAATTATGCCAGCGTTTTTTTCAATCCTCGAAACAGTTGTTAAAGTAAATTGCCGGAAAAGCCTTCAATGGGCGTAGCGTTTAACGTTTAGTGTCTTCAATTGACTAAAACGGTGTCCTCGGTGTGGTCATTTGAGTTTTATGAATAACTAGAAGTTACACGAAGAGAAATGCGGTAGTTGCGGCACTATATTTGTTGAAAATTTGGCGAAAAACTCACGAAGAATCAATGCAGTATGCGACGGTGCGTTATTGTGGTACAAAAACCAAGAGAAATGAACCAAAAGAAATGAACCAAGAGCTATTATAGTTTTGACAAATATCTCTTTATACCCATTTATGATGTGAGAAATATACCTGTGAAGAGTATTATAGCTTTAGTGCGTTCCTATAAAGCTTTTCCCTATGTTTTCTCCCCCTTGGGACCCAGAGAACGCGTGTATGACGTTAAGTGTTTCATCAAGATACCTTAATGTCTACTCAAGTTATCGCTTGCACGGACGGACAGATAATTTGCACGAATGGTACTTTTAATCAAAATTCAAATTCAGAGTAAAACCGCTCGTACCGAATATAGGGCCCCAGTTTCTATTGCAAAAATGCCAGTCAATATATGGGTTATATTACAGAAATTTAGAAGAAATCCTTTCCTGATAATAGTATGATTGCATGCCAAAAACGAACCGAAACTTGAATCGTATTCATACTTCCCTTAGCCGCCATATACCTAATATAAAGATTTTTGAACTTCGAGTTGGCTTCAATAAAATTGACAAATTTGATTAAAACTTCCTCATATATAACAAATATCAGCATTTTCAAACGTCCGCTTGACTCTACTTCTTACGTCAGGTACTCTAATGAAATTTAGAGTGCATTTTTTTCTGTTAATAAAAAAAGTAGATACAATCGGTTCAATACTACCCCGATCTCCCATATCTATGTCTAGTACTTACACTACGTATTATGATTTTATTATATATGAATTACATATTTAGTGGTGTTCGAGTTTCCATATACATATACACTTTCATAAATATGGTATACAAACGTACCTACATATTAATTCAATAAGTATGGGTAATCACAATTCAGGTAAATATCCATGTAGTCAATTAAATTTGCGATGTCCAGGCGAAGACCATTCAAACTATGCAATTTCTATTGTTACCAATTGATTACTTTCAACACGGTAGATTACTTTTGAAAAAACCTTTTGTTGCTAAATGTCAATATCTGTCAATATCTGATTCCTAAAGCATATGTATGGCTACCATACCAACAGACTGATCACAACTCTACTCCAACCATATCAGACTATAGCACTTTAGTATAACTCAAAAACTAGGTCAAAATATTTTTATACCCGTTTATGGTATAAAAATTGCACCTGTGTAGGATATTATAGCTTCAGTGCAGGACAGGTTAACAGTTTTTCTTTTTTCTTTCACAATAGCGCTTATTTCTTCTAATTTAAACATACTGTACTTGTTCAATAAATTACGAACGAAGAGATAAATGTGCAGAAAAAAAAATTTTAGAAAAAATTAATGTTTTATATGCTATATATATTAAACTTAAATGAAATAAATAATAAAAGTGTTTTCCTGATTTTTTTATTGAATCGCATTCAATATTTTTTTCGCCCCACCTTTATTTTTTACTCTGTCAGGTTAGCTTAGAATGCATTTTAATATCCTGCTGTGCAATTCGACGTTATTTGTTCAAACATCTTCAATGTTTCGCTTTAAAATGCCAATTGTTGTGTTAATTCGTTCATAAATCTTTCGTTTAAGATATGCCCAACAGTTCTCGATTGGATTTAGGTCCGGAGAATTGCCATGCCAAGCCAGGACTTCCAAATGCAATTCGTTTACGACATTCATGCTGTTTCTAGCTGTATGGCATGTAGCCCCATGTTGTATTAAGTTGTATTCTTCTGCCGGAAAGTAAAGCTGGTTAACATAAGGCATCAACGTAAATTTAAGTATAGATATGTATTGGATAGAACGCATTATGCCTTCAATGAATTGTATGGGACCAGGAGCTTCTGCAGAAATGCAGACCCACATCATTACTGCAGACGAGTGTTTTATGCTGGGAAGAACACATGAGCTAGAATAACGTTAGAATATCGTTCTCCCTTTCTTCTTCTATTGATGGTCCTGGGCGTGGTTCGTCGTCAACGCGTTTTCGATCCTCTTTGAATAATTTATACCAATCAAAAACACTTGCTCGCGACAAACAATTATCACCGAAGGCCTTTTTCAACATTCTGAACGTTTCGGCACCGGAAATTTGATTCCGCACACAAAATTTAATGGAACTTCTTTGTTGAATAATTTCACTCATCGAAAAAATCGCCGAATGCACTTTATGTTCTTCAGTAAGCCAAGTGTATACTAAAAATTAATGATTATTTGGATATGACATTCGGCTGCACAGCTAATATACCAATCTTCAAATATTTACATTGTTGCGAATGTTAGGAAATTAAAAGTCTTATACCAAGTTTCGTAAATAAGTTGTGTCAAATAAAATCTTTCCATACAAGAACTTGATTCCGAGTCTTTTCAGTTTTATCTTAAGGGTAGCTATATTGCTATAGTTTTTGTTAACCGATCTGAAAGACCTTTTTTCGGAGATTACATTGTTGCTTTAGAAAATAATTTTACCAAATTTGGTGAAGACAACATTTAAAAGGAATGTGAAAGTTTTCCATCAAGAAAAATTCCGATCGGATTTATTTATATGGCACCTCGAAAAAAATGTTTGCTGTCCGATATGACCGCCGACAAATGGATCATCTGAAACAAAAATGACGTTTAAAATGCTTTCTTTAAAAGGTTTATCTTTAAAAATTGACGTAGTTTTTATATTTTCAATTTTTCAACCAGACGTACCATTTTCAAAAGCTCAACAATGATCATTTATATATAAAATCGACCTATTTGTTATTGTAAAATTTTAAAAAGTGAAATTTTCGAAAAACTCAACGTCATTCAGGTTATATATATGTAGAATATTTTTGGATTTCAAAACTATCGGCACAGTTTCTGACAGTCATCACCAATTAGAAAACACATATTTGGGAAAATCGATTCAAAGTTTTGTACCTCAATTAAAAGTATACCTGGTTTAACAGTCCATACTTAAGTTTTCTCCGAATAAAACTTAGTTAACAGTATTGCATTGAGATAGTCATGGTTCAGAAAAAAATTAAATAAAAGTTGTCACTTACTTTCTGTGAAACCGGACATTACTATTTTACATAGGAACATATTTGCAGTTAATTCTAACATTAAATGAATGGTCCACATGGTCCAATACATTTTTAGGATATCTATCGACGAAATATATGTATCGATAAAATATACAATAGCTTTTGTGCACAATTCCCTTAATTTGCTCAGTTGTTCAGTTGCTTGGATTTTATTACTTACATATGTGACCAATGACATTTTCTTACATACATATATATCTAAAAAATGATAACGTCAATTGTGAAGGACATTCAATGTTGATATTCTGTGCGTCTATATAATGGTTATTGTGTTCGAACGTGTCAAGCAGCAGTACAATCATGGCAACAGTATTCGGTCTTATTTACAAATGCATTAAAATGACCCTTCCTATTGCATTTAAAGTGTAGTAGTCGAAAGCACCGTTTAGTTTATTTTTAATGTTAACAACTACATAGTTTTTACACGTTCAAGAATATAATTTAATATAATGAAATGCTTTAACTTGTTGAAAAATTGCATTTTAAAAAT
>NW_026091028.1:0-10593 GCF_024586455.1 Bactrocera neohumeralis
CCACCCCAACGGCGCCTGGAATGGAAGGGTAACTTGCCGCCAACACCCGCGTTTGTCGTCGACCCACAACGCCGTAGACGTCCTCTATGTCGTCGACCCCACCGGCTGCCACAATGCGTCATCTTTAAGGGATTGCCACCTCCACAACGCCAGTTGGTCGTGCAGGCGCACGGCCATTGTCTGAATTGCCTGACTCCTGTCCACCAAACGCACGAGTGTACTTACGGCAATTCAGCAAAATTTGTATGCGGCCGCATCACACCATGTTGCACCGACTCACTCGGAATGACACCCATCAACAACCTTCCGGCCGCAACCGCGGCGCAATACGACGACCTCCAGCAAGCCGGGATGCGCGGCCCCGGCGAAAAAGTGGGCCATCATCATCCATGGGGGCATAAACACGATGGGGCATCAACACGACGCCAGCAACCACGACCGCGTCCACGCCGCGCCTCAGGCCTTAGCAGCGTCGTAGCCACACTCCAGCAGCTTCAAAGCATTCTAGGCTGAAATATTCGCCTAGGGGGGCCGGGATGGCTAAATGAGCCTTAGTCGCCTGCCCCCCCAGAAAACCCCCACTAATCGAGTGGTTCACTCTTATTGTGAAATTGAATATACCAGCAAGTGGCGCACAACGAAAGGTTTTTTTTTTATTTCGAACACATAAAGCGGTAAGTAAAGCGGGCAGTGAACCCAACAAGCGGTAAGATATAGTTTTAATTCTGTTTTGTAAGAAAAGCAATTTTAAAAGATTTTTGTTAATTTCACTTCGAAATTAAATTCAGTATATACAATGTCTAATAAAGGCAAGGAAATAAGCTCCTCTGAAAGAGAAATAATTGTGAAACTTCATGAAGAAGGAAAATCATACCGTGAAATCGGTCGGATTGTTGGAAGAATACATTCTTCTATACAAAAGGTGATAAAAAATTACATAGATACCGGCGTTTTTGTATCTAGGCAGCGTTCCGGGCGGCCAAAAATATTAACAGAGCGTGAAACACGTAACATTTTGCAGAGTGTGAAGCAAAACCCAAGACTTACTGCATCGAAAATTGCTGAAAATGTTAAAGAAAATTTGAAAAAGGTCCTCTGCACTGACACAATTCGTAAAATTTTAAAGATAGCAGGGTATCATGGTGGCGTTACACGCAAGAAACCATTCATATCGCTAGTTAATAGGCAAAAGCGTATTGCTTTTGCAAAAGAGCACCTAAGCAAGCCCCGGGAGTTTTGGCAGAGTGTTATTTTTTCCGACGAGAGCAAATTTAGCGTCTTTGGAATCAAAGGGCGTAAAATTGTATTTCGAAAAACGGGCACGGCACTAGCTAAGGAAAACTTGATGCCAACTGTGAAGCATGATGGTGGCGGAGCAATGATATGGGAGTGCATGGCTGGTATGGAATTTATAGAATTCACTATGGACAAATATGCTTACCTCGATATTTTAAAAAGAAATTTGAAGCAAAGCGCGGAAGAATTGCTTCTAGGAAGTGACTGTAACAACTATGACAACACGATAACGACCCGAATCATACCGTAGACGTAGTTAAGCTTTGGTTACTCTATAACGTCCCCAAGCAGCTCCGAACGCCAACACAATCGCCAGATTTGAATCCCATAGAGCACTTGTGGGATTCACTGGAACGCACAAGGAATGGGCTAAAATCTCTTCGACAGAGACTTCCTATTAAATTTTAAGAGCAACTCCGAAACAGAATATCTTTAGTCGACTTACGTACCTGGTACGTTTTTTTTGTTTAAGTGTTATTATTGGAAAATTATTCACTTTTGCTTTCATAAAATTACACTTTTAATATCCTCTAATGAAAACAAAATAAATTTAATTTTATAAAAAGTACTTAAAAGCCTTTTTTTCATTGAGTTACTTTGGTTGGTACCATGTTCGCAGACTTTTTCTGCCTAGTGTATGTCTTCTGCAGTACAATTTCTAACCGCCATTTTCGAAAATTTTAGAATTACATATGTTGTCCACTTTACAAAAAATTATATAATAATAATTTATATCTGCCCGTGTTTACAACCACAGTATACACAGTAGAAAACCTTTTCA
This sequence comes from Bactrocera neohumeralis, assembly GCF_024586455.1. Lineage (NCBI taxonomy): Eukaryota > Metazoa > Arthropoda > Insecta > Diptera > Tephritidae > Bactrocera > Bactrocera neohumeralis. The sequence goes on from NW_026091028.1 coordinate 2,078, forward strand.
TGGTAGCTTTCTGGGGGATGAATAGCGGCCATCTTGGATTTTCAGTGGTAGCAACGCAGTGCTGTATATATTGAGGTAGTAAATACTTAGCAAATTTATTTTATTAAATAACAAAAACTATAAATATTGTTGCTTAATATAAAAGGAAATTATTTATTAATGATATATACATATTAACTAATAGGTTATTTAAATGCCATAGTGTGCAATATTTCGCCCATAAAAATATCATTTACTGAGATTCAGATATTCTTTATGTAGTGAGTTCTTCTTAATAAAATGCAGCCCTGTTTTTAGATTTCTCGGTGGTGAGTTTTCTTCTGAATGTATTTGTTTATATTTGACCGACAGAAAACATAAAAGGTGCTGATTTCCTAAGCTAATCTTGTTTTTTATCTTAAAATTCGCTTATTTTAATTAATTAAATTACTTGTAAAATTATATTCATATATCTAAATGCGAATTCTACCTAATTTTCTTTTGTAACGGCTAATCAATTTGTATATGTCAAACGATAGCTTACCGCTCAGGACTGCATCTTTTTGCATGCAAAATTTAAGAAACTCTTGAAGTGTGTTTAACATTTGTTAAAAAATAGAACTTAAATAACAAGTAACATCTCAGTAAAATTTAGAAAACATGCAAAGTAATTCAAAATAGTCACTTAAATAACGCAAACACTTGCATTACATAATATCTATTAAAGTGCTGCTCATCAAACTTTAAAATTTATATGTAACTTAAATGCTAACACAACACCCTAATTACCATGAAAGTAGCAAAAAAGTGTTACACAACACCCTAAGATTTTCTAGAGTTGAGTATATGTACATATGTAAACAAAGCAAAGGTTTATTACTGTATATACTGAGTTTACAACTGGTATGATACACGACTGACGTATCTTCAACAAGGGCTGTAGAATAATTTTCATTATTATCGGCGATATCTTTAATATGCCTTCAGCATTGCCCAAATGTTTTCGAAGTATATGTTGGAAACTACTCTCACACAGCGCGTGCTGTTCAGTATAAAATAATTTCTACAAATTGCTCAACCTTATGCGATGGACCTCCTCAGATTGTGGTGGAATTTGCAGTTCTGCATCGACCTTAGATTTACATGTGCACCACATGCAACGTTGCAAAACATCAACAAGTGTCAATTCTGCTTTATCATGACCATTTGTAGCATTCTGATGCATAACGAAATCATCTACTATTGCTTTCCAACCAGTTGGTGGCGTTAAGGGTTCTGTGAAACCGATGAATTCTAATAAACCACACATATCATCAATGCTGCGTTGTATGGACGTGCCAGTAATGACCCAGCTGTTTATAGCCGGCAGTTGTTTTACCATAGCTGCCCCATTCGTAGAATTTGATTCCACCATTTGTGCTTCATCAAGGCATACCCACCACCATTCGATCATAAGTAATGGTGACAAGCGACGCATTGAGCGTTTTTTATTTCGTGTTACACGATCGGAAACATATGCGCTGGTGTGATATATCTCACGGCGCAACAAAGAGTAATCGTTTAGTACCACATCGTAGGAGGCCAACTCTTTTGGACTAATCCAATTGGCTGCCACTAGTTCATTGTAATCGAAAACTTTAAGAGCTGGTGTAACATGTCAATTTATTTCAGAAATCCATTGCGCTTTTATTGTATGAGGTGTCACAATGAATGTGGTTGCAGCTTTTAGCAACGAGTTTTGCGTTATTTTGTACCAACAGTTACGACATAAATATGAATCATTGTTGGCGTTAACATCGAAACCACCGACACATTTTCCATGTTGTTGAAATTTACATAGTTTACATGTACGTAATTCAGTCATTGTTTTCCTTGTGCATATCTTCTTATATATAAAAATTAAACCGTTTTCGTTGTCACGGCATCACGCGTGAATGACTGAACCGATTTCGCTGATTTTTTTTGTTGTATTTGTAATTATTAGGAGAAGGTTCTTATGTAAGAAAAAATTACGAAAGTTGCCGGAAAACCTCCAAAAACAGCCCTTTTCTTTTCCCATACAAACGTTTTATTTTGTATATACTTACATATATGTACTAGAATACATACGTACATGCAACATGCAAACCTATGCAAACATAAAAATGAAGATAAGAATAACGAAAAATGATTGTTTGTTTGTTAGTTTTATTATCATATAAAATATTTCATCATAAACCATTGTAATAAAGTAAACCTAATTTAACAATTTAAAATAAACTTATGGAATTTAATTATAAACCTCCATACATATGTACGAGAACGGCGAGAACCAATCTTCATGAAATCAGAAGTTGTTCGCTGTGGATCTGGAAAGGTTTATATAAAAAAAAACCAGATACTTTTTATAAGGAAAAGTCGAAAAATTGGAAATTTCCAAAAAGTGACTTTTCATACAATTCTTTTTTGTTTTGTTTTTCAATATTTTGATTTGTAAATTATTTGAATCGTTCAATTTCGGTCGCTTGCTTTTTTATTCCGGCTATTTAAAAGAATAATTATTGAAAATTCTTCAGTGAAAACTTTATGTGTGTTTCAAACGAAGTGATCATATAAGAAATTATTTTAAAGAAAATGCCGGCATGTCCAAAATCAAACATAGGTCGACGTACTCGAAATGCTCGGGTCGTGTTGTCACAAAGAGTATCACAAAATGCAGTGCGACGTCCCCGAAATAGATTTGAAGAAGCTCAGCATGCAAGAAATCCAGCAAGACGTACGTGAATACGACGTCGTGTTTTGGAAGATATGTTCCGTGCTGCATTTGATTACGACCCTTCAATCGACTATAATGTACATGGATATATTGGAATGATGGATGTTATATGCCCACATTGTGAAGCGGCTAAATTCTCGGGTGAAATGGCTGGAATGTGTTGCGCTAACGGGAAAGTAAAATTGCCGGAAATTTGAACCGCCTCCTGAACCATTACAATCATTAATTTTTGAGACATCACCAGAATCGAAACATTTTTTAAATCATATACAAGAGAACAATTCGTCTTTTCAAATGACTTCTTTCGGCGCTACAAAAATTATAAGAGATCAATTTATGCCGACATTTAAGGTGATTGCATGGAATATTTGAAGGTTTTTTCAATGAATAGGGAAACATTTATTCCTATAACATTGCATACATATTACAGATCCAAGGTCAAATTTATTATCTAACAATTGGTTCTCACACAAAAAGAGAAATTCTTTGCGAACTACAAGATTTTTTTCATCAGCACAATGAATTAGTCCAATTGTTCAAAACTGCTACCGATCGGTTGCCATCTGATAATCACAGAATCGTTATAAGATTATATACCAACCATTGATGAAGTGGCCATTGTGATTGTTGGCGATCAGTTTCAATCTCGAGATATTATTCTTCACCGTAGAAATGAACAATTACAACGTGTTTCGGAGCTTCATCGTTGTTACGATGCATTACAGTATCCTACATTGCACTCGAATATCCATGATGGATATAGTATCCCAATGATTAATCCAAGCACAGGTACATAATATATATCGTGCTCATAAATATTTCGTTTAAATAAAAGATTTCGATTTTGAATTGAAAACTTCTAAATACGTTTTGAAACGTATTTTTTACAGGTCTTGATGCTCAAAAGAAGGTCAGCGCCATGAATTATTATTCATACAGATTAATGATTCGCGAAGGAAGTTCAAATTATATTTTGAGATGTGGAAAACTGTTTCATCAATACATTGTGGACATGTATGCGAAAATTGAGACTGAACGTCTCAATTACATCTGGTTCAATCAAAGTAAATTGCGATCAGAAGAATACGTCCATTTGCGTGATGCAATAACAAATGATGGGAATTTGAATGATATTGAACATCTGACGATATTACCAGCATCTTATATTGGAAGTCCTCGCCATAAGCACGAATATGCTCAAGATGCGATGTCATACGTGAGAAAATACGGCCGACCAGATTTATTTATTACATTCACATATAATCCGAAGTGGAGCGATATTCAAAATAATTTGTTTGACGGTCAATCAACAACAAATCGTCACGATATAAATGCACGTGTTTTTCGGCAAAAATTAAAAGCGCTGATGGATGTAATTGTGAAATTGCGCGTATTTGGAGAAGTGCGGTGTTATATGTATTCAATCGAATGGCAAAAGAGAGGATTGCCGCACGCACATATATTGATATGGTTGGTTCGTAAAATCAGATACCAGATCAAACAATTGATCAAGAATTATTTAAAGTCGTCACAAAACATATGATTCATGGCCCATGTGGCGTACTAAATATGAATTCACCATGCATGATTGATGGAAAATGCTCAAAGCGTTATCCCAGAGCATTGACTTCCGACACAATAACAGGCAATGATGGATACCCGTTGTATCGACGACGGTCCACTGAAGATAACGGTCAATCAGTAATGATGAACATTCGTCATCAAGAAATCATCGTCTTTGGGGTGCATCTTAAAAATAAAACGTGTTTTTTTTTTAAAAATTAAGGAAGACAAACCCACTCGTTTTTTTTCGATTTTTCCAAAAGAAGTTTTATACTGATGTCCCTAGTTTTCCAGGGGATACAAAAAGTTAACGAGTAAACGGGAAGGGTTATGGTCACCGGTTTTAACAAAGATTTTTGGGCAAATTATACGATTCACCCAAACAGGAATTTTTTTATTTGGATTGCTATTGGTGAACGTTCAGGACCGGAAATTTGATGGTTTTATGGGAGTACCAGAGTTAAAATTTTTGTTCATTTTGCATGTTTTTATTTTAAAAAAAATAAGAATGTTTTTTAAAATTAATGCCCCCACTGGAATTATGGAACAAATATCAAGATTCGAGGAAGATTTTTGATTGGATGTCGTCCAAATAACCGATTTGATGATTTTTGGGAAATTTAATGAAGCATTAATAATATTGAAGAATTTCAAAATTGCGCATTAAAGATTTTTTTTAAAGGTTAAACGTTGAATTAACAATTAATTGTGACGAATTGTTTAATTTGGCAATAAAAATTTTGACAAAAAATATCAAAAATTTTAAATAACAAAAATTGTTTTTAAAACACTGGCTTTTTTTTCGACCTGGGAAAAACGAAAACTTTCAATTACATTGATTTGGCAGCACGATCACAAAAAAAAATTTTTTTCCCAATTCCCGCCATTTTTGACGGGGGAAAAGCCCCATTAAAACCTTTGCAGCGGAGGAAACGCCGACATGCAAATTTCAAGATTCGCGGGTTTTGAAGAAGAGCGTTTTTCGTGGGATGAGGTTTCCAAAAAAAATCGCTCGAAGCGTTTTTATCGAAAGGATTTTCGCGGAAATAACATTTTTTGATGGGCCCCCAAAACCCGGGATTTTAAAATTTCCGGTTTTTTCCAAATCTGCCGATGAAAAAAGGTTTTGAAATTTTGTTGGATTTGTGAAAAAATTTTTATTTTAAAATTTTTCCAAAATTTTTAAAAATGGGTTTTTTTGAAAAAAGGGGTATGAAATAAAAAAATTTTTAAACCAAAAGGGAAAATTTAAATTTTTTAAAAAAAAAGAAAAAATTTTTTTTTTAAAAACATTTTTTTAAAAAAAGCCCCCAAGGGGAAATTTTTTTAAAAAAAATTCAAACCTGAATTTTCCAAAACGAAAAACCAACCCAAATTTCCCCAAAATTTTTGAATTTTTTTTGGGGTTCCCAGAATTTAAAATTTTTTTTTAATAAAAAATTTTTTTTTTTGGTTTTAAAAAAATTCCAAAAAAACCCCAAAAATTCCTTTAAAACCAAATTTAAAAAAAAATTTTTGTTCAAAGGGTTTTTTTTTAATTTTTTTAAAAAGGGAAAATTTTTTAAAATTCATAAATTTTTGGAAAATTGTTTTGGAAAAATTAAATTTTTTTTAATTTTTATTGAAAAAAGTAATTTCCGCCTATAAAAAAAAATTGATAACCCATTAAAATTTTCAATTTTCATTTTAAAATTTCCAAAATTTTTTAAAATTTTGGTTTTTAAAAACAGCAAAGAAAAAAATTTTTTTTCTTGAAAAAATTTCCCCTTTATATTTTGGGGGGGAGGGGGTTTAAAAAAAGAAATTTTTGGGAAAATTTAAAAAAGAAATTTCCCCCTTTTTTTAAAAACTTTTAAAAAGGCAAAAATTTTTCCCAAAAAACCCTTCCCCTTTTTCCCCCGGGGGGGAAAACAAATTTTTTTAAAACCCCTAAATTTTGGGTTTTTAAAAATGCCCTTTTTTGGGAATTCGGGGAAATTTTTCCCCCTTTAACTTAAAAATTTTTTCGGTTTAAAGGGAAAAAGAAATAATCTTGTTTGATTCAATTTTTTAAAAAAATTTTTTTTTTTGGGGTCTTTAAAAAACAATTTTTCCAAAAAATTTTCAAATTCTTTAAAGGGCCCTTTTAATTGAAATTTTTTTTTTTTCCCAAAAAAACAGTCATTTTTTTTTTTGAAAAAATGTTAAAAAAATTTTAACTTTTTAACAAAATTTTTTGGGTTTAATTTAAACCGATTTTTTTGAACAATTTTCCAAAAAAATTTTTCCTTTTTAACTTGGCCCCGGGTTTTTGTTTTTTGCGGGTTTTTTTCTTTTCTTTCATTTTGAGGGGGTTTTTTGCCCAAAACAAATTTTAGGGAAAAAAAAATTTTTTCTTGTTTGTTTTTGGGAATTTTTTATTTACCGGGGTTTTAAAAATACCCAGGGGCCCCAAAACCTTTTAAAAGTTTTAAACAAAAATTTTTACAATTTAAAAAGTTAAAAAACCCCCTCGCCTTTTTTTCCCGAAAACGTTTTAAATTTTTGGGAAACGGTTAGTGAAAAAAATGGAAAGCTTTGGGTTTGGAAAATTTTTAAAAAAATTTCCTTTTTTTTTTATAAATATTTTGCTTTCGGCACATTTGATTCTAATTTATGCGTTTTGTAAAAGGGTCCCAAAAAGACCAAACATTTTTTTTCCAATACGAAAATGATTTGATTACTTGACAAATTAAATATAATTAAGGGGCGTTTTTTTTGCAAAATTTGTTTCCCAAACCCGCGAATGCTGTTTTTGATCGAATTTCACTTATGTTGCCCTTTTTTCGGCCGGCAGCAAGGGGTATCCATATTCCCTGTTATTGTTGGGAATTCTCGGGAAAACCTTTAAATTTTTGCCTCAACGAGGTAATTTCATTTTTAGTAAATCCTAATAAAAATTTTGTACTTTTCTTTTCTTGTAATTTTTGATCGGATTCGGCTGTTAAATTTTATCTTTCATCTGGCTGTTTTCGCCAAATATAATATTGCCCCTTTTTTTTCCTTGAAAAAAACACTTACTTTAAAAACCCCGCACCCCAAATACCCATTCACAAAACCATCGCTTTTTAAGCCGAAAAAAGGGTTTTTTAACTGCATCTTTGTTAGCGTCAAACAAAATTTTAAATACGCCCCACGAAACATGGAATTAAAATTCGGTGGCCGTTTTTCTCACTATGACTCGCATCTTGGCTTTGGGCTTTGGCGAGGATTTCCCAAAATTAAGATCGGAAATTGTCGACGTCCTTCAAAATTCCCATCATTTGATTTCTCCCATCAAATGTTGATTCTTCTGATCCAAACGATTGAACCGGGTGTTTGAGACGTTTCTCAATTTTTCCCCTTCCCTGATTGATGAAACGTTTTTCCCTCTCAAAATTAAATTTAACTTCCCTTGGAATCTTAATTTTTGAATAATAATTCATGGCGCTGATTTTAATCAAGACCTTAAAAAAATGTTTTAAAACGTATTTAGAAAACAATTCAAAATCGAAAATTTTAAGAAAAATTTATGAGCCGATATATATTATGTACCTTTGGGGGAATAAACATTGGGATATTTTTGGTATCATCATGGCCCTTCCAGTGCAATATAGGGAAAATGTAATGCATCGTAACAACGATGGCTAAAAAGTTTAATTTTTTCATTTCTACGGTAAAAAAATATCTCGGATTTAAACTGATCGCCAACAAACACAAGGGACTTCTAATGGTTTGCTTAAACTTCTTGAATCTTCCAGGGAAAATCCTTTATAACATTCTGTGAACAATGGCAACCTCCGGTTTTAAAAATAACGGTTTAAAAAAATCTTGTATTGGAAATTTCTTTTTTGGAAAATTTTGCAGCGTTGTTTTTTGGTTTTTTTCCGGAAAAAAATATTTGTAAAAAATTTATGGTTTCGTCGGGGAGCGGGAACAATGAACCCGCTAGGGGATAAAACCGGCTTAAATGTATGCAATGTTATAGAATAAATTTTCCCCATTCGAAAAAACCATCAAAAAAATTTCCTTGCTCCCAAATGTCGGCATAAATTTTCTCATAAATTTTTTTAGCGCCAAAAAACGAAAAGCAATTTTCTCTTGTATAAGTTTAAAAATTTTTTTTATTCTTTTATTTTCAAAAATTAATGATTGTAATGTTAGGACGGTTCAAATTCCGGGAATTTTACTTTCCCGTTAGCGCAACACTTCCAGCCTTTCA
>NW_026091029.1:0-15466 GCF_024586455.1 Bactrocera neohumeralis
AAATGAAGTTTAAATTAATCTCTTTCTTTATGTGTAATTACGTGGTTGTGTCTATTCCCCTTTTTCCTTTTGTTGGTAAAACCGGTTGGTTAAATCAATTATTGGGGGGTCTTAATATTGATTTCAAAAAAATGGGCTTTCCATACTCATGTTCAATTTTCACTCATACCATCGGGTTTAAATTTCTGGCTTTGTTATTTTTTGCCTTTTAGGGTTTTAACGTACAGTTATATTGAATAAAGAAAGTTATCTTGTTTTTATCCTTTTCACATTCGGTACAATTTATCATAATTTTTGGGCTCATTTTAAGGGGCCCGGGGCCCAATAAAAACTGTTCAAAGCTAAAAAGATATTTAAAAAAATTTAAAAAATTTTAAAAATTTTTCTAATATCAAAGATCCACCATGGCCACCCTTTCAATTGGGATAAAAATAATTTTATAAAAATTTTTGTTAAAAAAAATTTTAAAGGAGGTTGCCTAAATTGTGATTAATTAATCAATTAATAATTAAAAATTTTTTTTTTAACTACAGTCTTCCCCAAATAAGCAGTAGACTAATCGCTTTGCTGGATTTCAAAACTGGGTTCCTTCTTTTTGGTCTTTTGGTTTTCCGGGTACATACAGGTTTAAAAATAGTGATTTGCCCTATCGACCGGAAAAACCCTTATAAAAATAAAGAAAATTTTATTGCAGTATAATATATAAGGTTTCGAAAAATTTTCTGAATCCGGTTGCCGATTTTTAAAAAAACAGAATTTCGTGCGGCTGAATCGTCAAAAATCGTCGGGGAATATATTCAGTGTCAAAAAGGACGCACTTGCTTTGTTTTCGCTCTCGTCAAAAAAAAAACGGGTACATTTTTGGTGGATTAAAAAACCAAAATTTGGTGGATCATCAAATAAAGTTTTTAACACTATAGTGTTTCTCTTCAAGTCAAACAAAACCAAAAAAATTGAAGACTTGATTATGTTTTCATCATGAAGGCGGATACGGGATGTTTTTTTCAGCATAAAAAGCCCCCCGAGTCGAAATTTTTTAATTTGCCTCTGAACCGATTTCGGGTTATTTTGCGGGGAAATATTCACAAAATTCAACATTCAAATTTCCTACCAATTCAGAAAAAAATAAAAATTATCAACATTTGGATTATTAACTGCCTGAATTAGGTTGTTTTGGGGTCTTTACAATTTTAAGTATTCCACTTTCAGCATTTTCAGGATGTGTTACGCCATTCTACAATTAAGGAAAAATGAAACTTATAAAAATTTTTTCCAAAACGAAAAATATCGAACAATTTTCAGATGAAACTGATGTTTTATAACGAAAAAAGGAAAAGCTCAAGAGTTCAACTAAAATTTATGGTATAAAAAAATGCAATAGGGGGAATGGGCGGATATCGAAATTTTGTGAAAATTATTCTTAAAGAAAAAGAAAAATTCTTAAAAAAAATTAAAAGTTTTGACTCTACATACCATTGGATATCATTAAACAAAAAACGCATTTTAATTCTTGGCTTCATCCGGACTGAATGTTTTAAAAAACGCCCCGAAACCTGCTTTTTTGGTTTTTTTTATGATTATCTAAAACCAAAGGTTCTTTTGGGGGAAAAATTTTAACAGTACAAGATATTGCTGAAATGGAAAAAAAAAATAGTGACAGAATTTCAGAACTTGAAGATGCCCGTTTTCTTCGGATGAAAAAGTTTTGAATAATTTAAAATTTTTAAAAAATTTTAAAACCTCGGGTATCTTTCTTTCAGCCCCAATTTTCGTTTTTAAACTCGGCAAAAAAAGGTTAACCCAATTTTCGCGGGGAACCATTCTTTTCTCCCTTTTCTTTTTGTTTTAAGGAAAAAAATCATAGGTCAAAAACATATTTTTAAATTTTTTCCAAAAAAAACCCCGGGTTTTTTTTCTGCCCTTGCCAAAAAATTTTTTTGGTGTTTTAAAAAAATCTTTTTTTAATTTTTTGATTATTCCCTTTAGGGAACCTCCCCAAAAATTTTTAATTTCAAATTTTTTTAAAAAATTTCATCCCAAAAATGGGTATTCGTGCTATGTATCTCCTATAAAGCTTTTGATAATTTTTTTACTGTTTTTTTATGAATTACATTTTACGACTCAATTTTTTTGCCTGATAAATAATGCAAAAGAAGGCAGAACCAAAAACCCAGATTTTTAACAAGTTAACGCTTCTTCTTGTGGGGAAAAAACTAATAACATAAAAATAAGTCTTAAAGGAGAACATGGTTAAGGGGGGCGTAGTCAAATTCCCAAACCGTATTTGATTAACATAAAAAAATAGTTTTTTTAAAAGCTGTTACAACATTTGCAACAACCCTTTTTAAATTTATATTCGAAAAAATTTAAATTTTTCTGTTGACCCAAAAATTTAAATTCCCATAATTTTACAAATGGCGGAATAAAAACCCTTAATTGCATTATAAGTGATTTTACTGGGCATGAAAAAAACAAATAAACTGGATATAAAACTGCAGAAGTCAGGTGTAAAACGGTATATGGCAAATATGTAAAGTTCATAGGGGCCCCCGTAGAAGATACTGTAGGGTACATTTTTTTAATACTCACTGGTATAGTCGGGTCTTAAAAAGATAAAACTGTGTTCATCAAATTCTTTGCAATATTTAAACCTTAAAAATTAAATAAATTTTACTCAAACAAACAGATTTTTTACATCAGACATTCCCAGGACAATACTATATAAAAAAATTTTATATTCTTCCACAAAATTATTTATATTTAAATTTATATATTTAATCCTTTGCTATTACATATTTAAAAATTTATTTTGTATATTTCAACCCAATTAATGTATACATATTTATAATTAAATTTTTGTAAATTGTCGCCCAAGGTATATTCTATTTTAAATTATAATTATTTAAAATTTTTTCACTTCGTCTCCTTAGAAATTTTACAACTATCTTTTTTGGCATGCATTCTTCTCTAACATCTTTAATTTTTGTTAAACATATATATTGACATTCAAATTGACTTAATAATATATTAGCAAACGCTTTCTAATAAACATCAAAACCCTTTATTTCTAACTTTTTCTCGCGCCCTTCAAACCCGTACCCCCACTTTATTCGGGTTTTCCCTTTAAAATTGAAGATCGGGTTTGGTAATCACTTCCCAAAATGGCTTTTAAGAAATTTTGGTTTATATTTTTGGAATTTAATACGTTTTCAATTATTATTGCACTGTTTTCTAACCACAAAAATATTCAATATTTTTGGAACTTTTTTATTCCCTTTTGCATTTTGGTAAAAACCACTTTTTGTCACGTTTTTTAAGGACGCAGATTAATAAACAAAAGTGGTTTTTCATTATATTATATATTTTCAAAATTTTATTTAATTATAATATCAATTTAATAAAATAATTTATTAATTCGTTTTTACGGATAAAGAAAGGACCTCTCTTTTTCCCTGAAATCGTGGTGATTTTTTCTCGACTTCTACCCGGGAAAACCTTTCCAATACTGGAACAATTAATTTTTTATAATCTTCCCAAAAAACCTTTTTGAATATTATGATTCCTTTAAACTTTATTAATTTATCTTTTAAAACCTTAAATTACTATAAAAAGGCAAAGGTGGGGGGTTTTATACTTCATGTACCCGGGTGTTTTTTTAAGAGCTTGATAATTTTTTAAAAAAACCCCAAAAATTTCCCTCTCTTCGGTTCTTTATTTGAAAGGGTTGGTTTGGGTTCATGACATTCCCAAGATTTTCTTTTAAATGTTGACCGGGGCTGCTTTTGGTTTGGTCCATTCGGAAAGCCCCAATTTTTGGGGAACCCTTTTTTCGGGGCTTTTTCGGCCGGAATAGCCCGAATTTCTTCGGAAATGTTGTTTTCCCAAAGCTGGAATAGTTGCTGGCTTATTTCTGTAGATTTTTGGGGAAAAATTGACCTTCCCCAAAAAATAGCCCTAAAGGGCGTTAAATCGCATGATTTTGGTGAATTGGGGGTTTTCCATTTCTTGAGATGTTGTTCTCCGAAGTTTTCCTCAAATGGCCATAGAATCATGAGCTGTGTGGCATGTGGCCATCTTGTTGAAACCACATGGCAACCAAGTTCAGTTCTTCCATGTGTGGCAACAAAAAGTTTGTTAGCATCGAACGATAGCGATCGCCATTCACCGTAACGTTGCGTCCAACAGCATCTTTAGCGAAAAATACGGTCAATGATTATCCTGGCGTACAAACCACACCAAACAGTGCATTTTCGGGATGCATGCCCGGGCGAGTTGGCCACCAAGATCGTGATTTGACGCGCCTTTGGAGCTATTTTTGTGGGGCTACGTCAAGTCTAAGTCTACAGAAATAATAACTAACTATTTAGCTTTGGAAGGCTGGCATTTTGAAAAATTCGGGCTATTTGCAACCGAAATGCTCGAAAAGTTGCCCAAGTGGACTTTCCGAATGGACCACTAGAACATGACGCAGTGCTTATTTAAATGAAATTATCATTCAAAGTAAATGTCATGAACAATCTAACGTTCAAAAAAAAAACCGTTTAAAATTTCAAATTTTTTCCTTTTTTAAAAAAAATTTCGCTTTTAAAAAAATCCCCCAAAAACTATATTTTTTAAAAATTGGGATTTTTTATTCAAATTTTAAAAAACTGGATTTTTCCAGACGCCCAAAAAAAAGGGGGCTACTATGGGAAAAAAATGGTAAGTTTTTTGTTCATAAATTTAAAATTCTCTTTTTAATTTTTTCCTTTCTGTCGTCCCCCCTAAAAGGTAGCCCCCCTTAAACTTTTTGCCCAACGTTTTTCCAGTCCGACTTTTACAGTATCGTGATCCAAAAACCAGTTGTCGAAAATTTTTCCCGGATTTTTTATACGAATAGCTCAGCGTAAAAAAATGTAACCCCTCAATAAGTATTCTTTGTTTGGGTTTTTGGTGGGGAAAAAATTTGGAATCCCCCCCCTCGATAATTGAAGAAATTCCCCCACATAACCTTGAATATTGATTTTAGCGAAATTTTTTCCGGTTTAAAAAATTTTCAATGCGTTTCCGGGATTTATCGTCGGGAAAAATATGTTCAATGAAACCTTAAATTGGGGGACCTTCCCCCATGGAATGGTGCGTCATTAAAGCGTTCTTGACTTTTTTGGGTAATTTTACTCAGCAAAAAACACTTTTTCGACAATTGATTTTACCAAAAAGGTTTCCCAAAAAATTTCATTTCCAAAAAATTTTTTGGGAAAAACTTTCTTCAGGGCAAACAAAAACTGAATGTTTTTAAATCCCGGGAAGATTTCTGCTTTTCTAAATGGGCTTTTGGGGGGTTTTAGAATCTTTAAGTGGGCTTTAAAAACGGGATTTTTTAATTAAATTTTTTAAAAAAAATTGCCGGAATTTTTTCCCCATTTTTTTTTGAAAAAAAACCCAAATTTTTAGTTTCTTTTTTCCCTTTCCCCGTTCCCAAGTTAAAAGGTTTTTAAATTCACTTTTTTTAATGGGTTATTCTTTGAAGGGGGTCCGCCAACATGGGCCATCCCGACGGTCAGCCCCGGGAAAAAGGGTAAAAATTTTGCTAATAATTTTATTTTCTAACAATAAAAAATTTTAAAAAAACCCTTTTTTTGGGAAAAAAAAGTGTTCCAAAAAGGCTTTTTTCCCCCAAAAATTTAGGTCAATCTTTGAGTCTTCAATCAGGTATAGATCCCAGTAAAATTTTTGAAAAACCAAAAAAAGTTTTAAAATTTTTTTTTTCCAAAAAATGAAAACAGGGTCTTTTAAATCCAAAAACAACCCGACACTCATCCAAGGGTTTTTCCTTTTAAAAACTTTTATATTTTTTTAAAATTGGGTTTCAACGCGCACTTGAAAGGAATGAACCCAAAAAAATTTAAATTTTTTTTCATTTAGTCCCCCTATGTTCGGCCAATTTGGGGTTTTTCTTCAATTAATTTGATTTTTAAACCCCCACTATGCCACTACCTTTCTCCCGTTTTGTAATTAATTTTTAAAAAAAATATGGTTCCCAAAGGGGGCCCATTTAATTTTATTGGTGGGGAATTTTAAAATAAATTTTATTTTCTCGCTGTGTTTTCTTTTTTTTTTCCCTATTTTTTAAAAAAATTGGGTTTTCCAAAAAATCAATTTTGAATTGGTTTAAATCTTCCTCAAGCGTTAGTATTCCAAATTTCCCAAAAAAAAAACCTTGAATCCAAAAAGCTAAACGGGGATTCTAATACCTTTCTTTTCCGTCAAGCCAAATGGGGAGCGTTTTTTTCCAGGCCCCCGTGGGAACCGCTACCGGCGGAAAAATAAAACTTAAAAGTTAAAAGGGCGCCTGCTTTTTTGGGTTTTTCTTTGCCCCCTTATTTTTTTGCTATTGTTTGTTTTTGTTTTATCATTAATTATGCGAAAAAATGTGACTTCGCGGACAAAAAACCGAGTTATGACCGCGTTGCTGCCAAGCGCATCCGCCGCCAATTAACTTTGCCGCGTATTCCGTAAATTAAATTCACAAATACACAAACGCCCAAGTATTAAGTAACACACTCGCATAAGTACCTGCAATTAGCGGCTTACTCTTTGGCCTGTTTTACTATATACTTTTTTTTATATACTTGTCGTCGGAAGTCCTAAAACTTCCCGGTTTCACCTCCGTTTCGCACAGTAGTTACTCACACAAACACTGCAATGGAAGCCGTTACTTAAGAACATGATTTAGAGAGCACTTAATTAACGGTAAATTATCAAAGGCTGCAGATTGTGGCTCACCGACAGCGATTTTGACAACACATTAAATGCGCGTGTGCTTTGCTTTTGTTATATTTGTTGTTTGATCAATTTGTTGTTGTTGCTGAAATTTCACTAACATTTGCTGTCAGTGGAAAATGTCACAGCAAATGCGAAAATGTCAGAAGGAATTAGCAACTCTTTGGCTCATTTTATGAGACGGCTGTCGACCTACTCCAAATTGACTGACAGCCAAGAGAGACAAAAATTTTACATATGAAACTTGCTATTAATTTCTTTTATTCATTAAAAAAAATCGGTTTAGGTGCAGCACCAAACATGACACCTTTTTATAATTTTTTTATCTTTTATATATTTTTATAAATATACTTAACGTTGCACTTTCCACTAACGTATTTTTGTTATTATTTTCTTTTTTATTTCTCAAAAAAAAAAAAAAATTGCGGATTTCAGCACTAACACTTACACCTTGAATATTTTTGTTTATATTTTTATAAATATATTTACTAGCATTACACTTTCACCAACAGTACATTTTGTTATTAATTTCTAATAACTGTCACCATTTAATGAAAAAATTTCAAAAAATTGCACGCATTCACCAAAGAATCACACAAGTTTCGTTACTATAGCAATATGTATGTAAATTCCGTATATACAGACATATAATATATATATATAGACACACAAATTATGAGCCCATGTATATTTGCACATCTCATTGTGTCTTTCGCGCACTTCTGCAAGGTTTCTGATTGACACTTAACACTAAAGCACACCGAAATGCACTGCCAGATACCTACACACACACTCCCACTGTGGCAGTTGTTGTTTGTTATCAAATATTTTCGTTATATTTCATTCCGGTGAGTGTACCAGTTGTGTGTTGACAGCGCGACGATGACTGTGGTGAGTGGTCAACGAGTTGGCAGCACCAAGCTACCATGTGGATGCATATAACAACAGTAACAAAAAGGTGCTCTTTCGAGAGTGACTATGGTGAATTTCTACTAAGATAGCTTTTGAGAGAAGACGCGAGAACACGCAAAGGATACACAGAGACACTACTCTTAATTGAGCTCAGTAAAATGTTTGGAGAACGAGCGCAATGGGAGAGAGAAATTGAGCGACATTAAGGATGCTTCAGTGAGGCTATGTAGACGTCTTTTTACGTATTTATACATTATACATTAGCAGGATGAGTGCAAAGGAAGTTTCGTGAGTGGCTATGTACATATATGTATCGTATCTATATAAACTTTTATATACCTTACTCGTATATACTGCATATTTATTTATAAGGATGGATAAGTTCGTCATGCTTTGGACGCAATTGTCATTATTGATAGTTAATAAAATAATAAAAGCTCTGAAGATTTTAATTTTTTTCAGAACGGTCTGGGTTAAATAAAACCACTATAATTTCTGCTTTGAAATTAAAGTCAAAGCCCATTAAAACAGAAATGTATCCTATCTCAACTTTTCTTTCTAACGTGATTTTTTGGGAATGTTCCCAACCATTCAAAAGTTGCTTTTTAAACAGACCATTTCAAACATTTTATGTTAAATGTCAAACCATTTACTATCAACTCGCATAGGACTTTATAGATTCTAAGTTCAGGAGGCCGAGACTTTGAAAATGGATATATTTTGCTGAATTATCGAAAGTACAAATATATACTATATACTCAAAATAATCGTGATTCTGGCTCTATTTTATTATAGAGACCCTTTTTTCCCTCGAAAGTCCACAAGTAGATAAATTTCTATTCATTTAATAATTAGCTAAGGCATATTTTCCAAAACGCTACCCTTTTGTAATTTCACTTTATGCCGTAAGAAAATTGAAGATATGTCCCTTTCTTTAATACATTCAGCTTAGCTTTACAGTTTATTTATGATTATCCTCGACCAATTTTATCAAAACTTAGTAGTCAAATACAAGTAATGAGAGAATTATTTTATGCTGTCGATGAGCCCTGAACTCATTCCATTCAGTTTTTAATTCATTCGAGCTACAAATCTCTATTCATAACTATTCTCTTCAGCTTTTCTGTCTGGTCTGACGGACAATGAGCCTGAACAAAAATTGCATTTCAGCAAAATATAAAATAAAATATACAATTCTGAAAAAACAATTGTGGACAATGACCTTAAAATGTACATATACATACTTTTTAATATTCAAAGTCTGCGTGCTAAATGATACGACTGGCTTCAACAGATCAGCCAGCGGCAAGGCCGTCAAACCAAGTTCTTTGTTCAAATTAAAATTCGTTTAGCTTCAAGTAAATATAGCTATGTACATATGTGTTAGTGAGCTGGTGGCGTTTCGTAGATTAGAAAGTAGTTGAAAGTAAATATATATTGGTATGTACTATGTATTTTAATGTTATATACAACAAACGTCATAGACTTACTATGAGCTTTACAGCTGTTACAGGAAGTCTTGAAACCAGTACGTGCCAAGAACTGAGCAGGGAATAGCATACTATCAGGCGGTGGAAAGGTGTCCCAGTTGCGTTTTGACTTGTGCTCGAATGAAGTTCTCAAAAGCCATTTATGCGCAACTTAAATACGCTTTGCAAACTTTTGTTGACTGGTTAAATAATCATAACACCTGCCTGGCAGAGCACTTTACCTAGCACATCCATTTAACGGGGACTTCTTTTCGTTTTTATGTTCAAACTTAGCACGCCTGTTTGACTTTTAATGATGAACCATTTTGTGAGTTTTTTATGTGTGTGTTTGTTGCTGCTATAGTAGGTCGTGCCATTAAAGAGTTTATAAGTAATATTCATTAAAGTCCTAAAAGTGCAGCGGTAGCAGCAGCAACAACAACAATAAGAACAAAATAATAAGAACACATAGTTATTTCTGCTAAATCAGTGAAAAACAAGTATCCAAACGATATAAGCAAACATGGAAGCCCACTTCTAATGAAAATATCTTTCACACAGAATTATATGCTCCATTATGCCGGATTCAGTACTTAATTTACTACCTGTCTGTAGCATTTTTAACATATTTTAACATTTTTGTAATTTAAACTTGCAACATCACACTCTGTAGAGTCTTTGTTGGTTGGCAGTTATATGTATATGTGTGTATGGTTTATGCTGTTTATTTTGTATTTCTTTATACCCTTGAACAGGGTATATTAAGCTGTCATGCAAGCTTGTAATAATCGCAGGAAGGAATCGTAGACCTATAAAGTATATATAAATGATCAGTATGTCGAGCTGAGTCGATTTAGCCATGTCTACCTGTTCGTTCGTTCGTCTGTCTGTATATATACGAACTAGTCCGCTGTTCTTGGTGATATCGTTTGAAATTTTGCGGCAACGCGGCATTTTCTTTTCAAGAAGCTGCCCATTTGTCGGAACGGCCGATATCGGACCACTATAACATATAGCTGCCATACAAACTGAACGCTCGGAATCAAACGCTTGTATGGAAAACTTTCAAGCATTTGACAAGATATATCTGATGAAATTTTGATATAAGGTCATTTTCTAAAAGCGAAATGTAATCTCTGAAGAAATTGTTCAGATTTCGGTTAACTATAGCATATAGCTGCCATACAAACTGAAACGATCGAATCAAGTTCTGAAAGGAGCAACTTTCTTGCATTTGACAAGATATATTCCATGAAATTTGTATATTATTTTCAAAGCAACAAATGTAATCTCAGAAGAAATTGACTGATGCGGAAGAATTATAACATATAGTTTCCATACAAACTGAACACATAGTTACTAACAGGAAATGCACCTGTGAAGGGTATTTAGCTTCGGTGCAAATCTGAGGTAGGTAGGTAGGTGGGGGAGGCAGTAGCCCTATCGGCCCAATTAGCACTATGCCTGATACACCATTCGCAGAACCTTTGTATCTATTGCGTTTCACTTTCTTCCTAAAACCTATTTTTGAGGTTTCGATGAAACTACTTATGTCCGATATGCTTTGGTGGAAATCCATCTAAGGTTTGGTGCTTGTGGATCTCGAGTGCTTGTATTGATCTGTGCCAGAGCCGTATCTGCAGAAGTGGAACATTGTTTTGTAGGGTACGCACCAGCCTGGACGCAGCGTTCCCAAATGGCCAGTGCCCTGTTTGCAGTAGCTGTTATCCTTGTGGTACTTTTTTCTTTGACTTCTATTTAATAAGTCATTGTCTTTTTACATAAAATATATGACATGGTTAATGCCATAATTGTTTAGTTATGACGCATTTTAATGTTTTTCACCTTTTGTTGTTTGCAATTTGTTGGAATTGTCTATTGATCTCTTTTATCGATCCTAGTTGGCTTGTATTAGCTCCGCTTCGGATTCATTATGGAAAGCTCCTGGCCCTTTGCCAACCCGGGTCTGCTTCGTTAACGCCGAAAATGTTCCTGTACAGGAACCCAGATCAAGCTTATTGAGCTTGTTCCTTTATTGAGTTTAGCGTGCTCTCTCGCAGTTGTGAATTATACTGAATTTGTTTCATGGTGAAGACAACTGAAGTTAACGTTGTTTCTTTTTTACTCTAATATAAATACTTTGTATTTTGCAGTTTTTATATTTTCAAATACAAAGGATCGAAGGTAAACGAAAATTTATTTAGAAATTGTTGCACCTTGCTCACTTCCGGTTTATGCAAATCTTTACTCTTTATAAGCATACTTTGGTGCACTAAGCAACGCGTTCAGATTTTAAACAAAGAAAACAGTTAGGCAAAATGCATAGATATTGGATATGAAGTCCAATGCACATTAACCTGTCAACTGTTTCCCGCCAAGAAACTGGTCTTTTATCATAACCGCCGATATCGAAACATTACAGTTTTACGGGAAATTTGTTTCACTTTTAACAAACAATCTTCCCGAAATTGGGTACAATATTATCTCTCTCAGAAAGACTGGTGAGTAATTTCCAGAGGCCAGATCAACAGTAGCGCAGCCATTGTTAATCAATTTAAACGCCTCCTGATAAACTATATTTTCGTTTCGGTTTTGTGGTGGGTCAATAAAATAAGACGACGGTTTGCCGACGGGCGAACACGCGACGTGTAATTGTCATGCGCGAAATAGGGGTCCAGGTTGATTCCTAAAATACCAATGACTGGCTTTGAAATATATTTATGAAATAGGTTTATAATTTCTCGGCGTTATCGATATGTCGACACAATAATCTGTTGCCAAATAGGTAATAGATTGCAGTTGCTCCAGGTCATAGTAATACTAACCAGAGAAAGAAATTGATAGAAATACGAACATTTTTTTTGATTCATTCTAGTCATCAGTGACTAGCACGTGAAGTAGGTCCTCACATATTTTATGAATATTGACGACTCCATAGTAGGTCAACTCTCTCGCATCGTAAGTTGTAATTAATCGAAGTGAGAAAAGTTTTCACGCATTTAGTAGCAAAGTGTCACTATCACAAAATATCAACACAAAAAAGAGCACAAAAGTGGAAATATCATTATCACAAAGCATCCGATGGTTATCAAATTAATAATATTATAGTTGCATTCAGAAATTTAATTAGCGATAAAACGGTTTTTAAATCTACATAACTGAAACTATTCTTTCAATTTGACTTCTGAACGACGGACGAAATGATGTTAGCTAGCTCAGATGAAACTAAATGCTAATCAGAAGGGACTAAGTTCTGTCACGTTTTTGATCAAATAAGGTTCGAAATTTGATCATTTTGTTGTCTATAGCAATTAACTTTAATAGCTTAATGATATAAAATTCCCTTTTAATCCCACCAGAAACAGAGCATTACCTTCTTACAGAATCGATCTGTTTTTGCAGCCGATATTGATGGTTATTCAAAAGTAACCCATGAGTTACTCCGTTTAGATACTTAAAATAAGCAAATTCAACGCCAGTGATTGTTCGATGCAAAACTGTTTTTTACGTGTCTTGAAGCAAAATTTTGCTTTTCTTTGGTTTCCATTTGTATTTCATTCATTAATTTTCCATATTTCGATCTTTCCCAAAACTTTCAAACGGTAGTCTGAAATTGTTTGTTGTGCACATTACATACAAGTATTTGCCTTTGACTCAACTTTCATATTCATACAATATTTCTTATAGTTCAGCATCTTCTTTAAATGTTCTTGCTGTTCTCCCACGTCTTCATTCTCACATCAAAATCATTATCTTTGAACTGTTGAAACCATCTTTTACATGTTAAGCTTCGATAGAGAATGATTACCTTCGGATAATCAGTTCGATGACCCCGCATGTAAACAAAGAAATAAAAGAGATTCTGCACAGTCACGTGGACATCCGTGCAAGTTTATATCCACATGTCGAATCCCATTACCATAGCGAGTCAATTCGTTAACGCTAATAAAAGTTTGAAAGTAATTGAAGTTATTAAAATGAATTAAATAAATACTATGGATTAAGCTATTTTATACTTGCAATCTGTTGGGACATTACAGCATAATACTTTTATTTACCTAACAGTTTTTACGTATCATCTTGTAAATATATATATAGTACATATATATAAATGATCAGGATGACGAATTTAAATCCGAGTGACTGTGTGTCTGAACAGGAGATCACAGTAGCCGGGGGCAGTTTTTTGAATTTTATTAAAAACAAAACAAAAAATATTTTTATGATCCATTTTTTTGTTAAGTTTTATTGATATCTAAGAATACAGAAAACTTTACAAAAACATTAAAAATAAAATAATTAGAGGGGGAGAGACAGTGTAAAAACATGGCGCATCCCGGGTGTCACGATCTTGACTCTCCTGGTGGTCTGAAAAAAATCAAAAGAAATTCTGAATCAGTAAGGATGCTGTTATAACACGAAAAAAATTTTGAAAAATGGCGACTGCCTGAAAATAAAAATCATTTTTTTACGCTTTTTTTTAAATTCCTTAATTTTTTTTTAAATATTTTCAAAACTACTAAAAGGGCAATAAATCAATAACTAATTACGCCATAGGCAATAAATATTACTTTTGAGATGGTGTAAGAATGAGAGCCAGTGTGCTCTATATGATTGGTTAAGGGATCGTCTCAGTGTGACGCTTCGAACAATCACTGATTTTCACAATTTTTTTTTTAATGTTGAAATAAACCAATCCGTCCGGTTTTATTTTTATTCATTAGGTATATAATAGTTAACACATTTTGTAGACAGCTATTAAAAAACACAACCTATGCTACTTTCAGTGTTTCATATATGCTAACAATATAGTTATCCTTTTGAAGGCTTTTCTAATGAAATTTATTATTTTATATCATTATGTTATATGTCTATGGTGTACAGTTAACTTATCAGTGTATGGCATGGCCAAGGCTTTCATATTCCCGGCGGTTTGCGGCAAATAAATACTGCGAAAACTGTTATGTAACTTCAATAGTAAATGCAATTGACAATTTCTTGAACTTCCATTGACAATCTCATACTGGCTTAAACATGTTTCAAACCTCAAAAACGGCCGACACGAATTTGTGAGATTAAAACTAATCGGTCGAGATCAGATTAGCTTGTATCTTTGGTTGTACCGCGAACCTAAGTCGAAGTTGACTAACGAAATTTAGAATCCTCAGAAAAATTTTCCGAGAGTTTTATCGAAGAGACCTAAATTCCGTAATTTAGTTGTTTAAAGAACACTTGACTGTCTGGCGACAAAAAGGGAAAAAAAAGAACGACTGGCGCGTATTGGTTATTGTAAACTCAGTTATACCCGCAAAAGCGGTGTCTACGACAATAAAGAAGAGAAAGAAGAATACTTAGCTGAAAGCTTAATATCCTAGAACCAAAATTTAGCCCCAGGTAACCTTGTATAATTAAAGACTTAAACTTAAAAAAAGGAAAAAAAATAATTAAAAGCTTAAAGAGTAATTTAAAAGGAAGAAAGGAAAGGGAAAAAAAATATAATAACAGAGAAGGGAAAATAATATAATAATATTTCATCCATTTTCATACTATCGGCAAGAGTTCCTATAATATTTGATCTAAGTAAAATATGCTCATCTATGAATTCGGAATTGTTTTTTATTGAGTTTTGGTTTCTTAATAGTTGTGTTCTCCTGATATTGCATAATAATTTTATCAAAAGACTTCGGTGCAGTAACACATGTAATCGAACTTTGGTCAGAACTTAAGTCCGGAGCTTCATTGTAAAATTAATTTCCAGAGTCTTTCGATATGTGTGTTTGAAGAAGCTCAAAAACCCTTCCGTTCCCCGTGTTCTCTTTTCCTTAATTTTAAAATTTACTTGGGTTCTTGATAATTGATAACGATTCAATTATTACGCTGCTTGTTACCTCATTTTGTACCATGTAGTTAAGAAGTCGTATATGGTTATTTATATTCCGACTTCAATTGTATCGTTTGATCGCTACAAAGAGGCCAAGCTAGAGCACAGACTCATGTTCAGCCTCCGCTTGTCATTTTGAAGTGCATTAAGTACTGATTATCACAGGAAACCTTCAGAGGTTTGGCGAGCTAATTACCCAGGATTACAGAAAATTGGAATCTGGTTCTTTTAACTTAAGTTAGCTGGCCAGCTTGGTCTTTTTAAAATTTTCTCATAAAAACCTTAAGAAATGATTTCCACCATTACCGAACGGATAAAAGAAATTTTATGAAAAATTTTAAAATTATTGCGAAAAAAGAAAAAAAAAACTGCAAGAGAAAGAAAAGGGGAAAAAAAGGAAAAAAATTGTTTTAGAGTTTTCGGGTATCTTTTAAGGGAAAAT
>NW_026091030.1:0-11901 GCF_024586455.1 Bactrocera neohumeralis
TTTTTTTTTTTTTTTTGAAAAAATTAATAGCATGAATTTCTCTTTCAAGCCAATAAAGTACTTATAATCACCAAATAAAATAAAATTTCCCAGCACAATAAAATTCATTATTTTTTGATATCATAGCGAAATATAAATAAATAAATTCCAAAATTAATTTTTACATTTTAATTAGCCGTAATTATTTATTTTGAAATAAAACAACGAACTCAAATGTTTTATTGTCAATAAAAATTGTGTTATTAATGCAATTAGCAATAATTATGCGTTGTAAGTGATTTGGAGAAACATATATTAATGCCATAAATACATTTAAAAGTGCAAAATAATTGCTTCAGAATACAAGTCAGCTAAATCCTTTCTTTAATTAACACCCCACGTATCACCTTAAGCAGCACAATGAACACGACGACTTCATTTGTTGGCTAAATTGCAGCATAAAAACAACAAAGAATAAAATGCTTTTTTTATCTTTTGTTCATTAATTTTTCAACTTCATGCACGCGACGCGTTTGCGTTTCTAATTAACACGCAAAATCCACCTACCTAAAAACAGCAACGCGTAAACGCCGTTAATGCGCCAACGCATGAAATAAAAACAATAAAAGCAAACAGTTACGCGCGAAAATTTTTTTCCCAAATCACAAATATTAAAATGCCAGTTGAAAAATAAAGAAAATTTAATATTTTCGAGCGTAGCGAAAAGCCGTTGCAATTTCGGTTTGGTAGGTAGAGCTAATTTTTTTGTAAAATAAATTTGCATTTTTCTATCAGGTGTTGCGGAAAATTATTCATGGAAAGCACACGAAAATGTTTACCGCATATCCGCATGCCATTTAAGGCAGATTTCTTAATTTTGCGTTGAGATATTATCACAGTGCGCGTGTACACACATACAATTATACATATGCACATTTATTTATATTTATGTTGTTTTATTCTTTTTTTTTTTTGTCAAAAAAACCGGTTGTTCCACTATCTCGAAAGTGGAGGCATAAATAACGCCATATGCCGTTAGTCAGAATGTTGTGGTTGTTGTTTTTGCCGCATTTTATCGCTTGTTTTTTTTCGACAGCGATTGCATGCTCCGAAACACTAGTTGGCGATTTCGCAATTAAAATTCTCGGTGAATATTTTTATTATTGTTGTAAATTTTGTGGTAATGCAGGATAAATAACTGCTATTTTTGTGCTATTTTTTGCATTAGTAAAACTGAGTTAAAAAACAAAGTTAGTGACTTCAGAAGCTGCAACTATCATACACACAAGCAATGTAAATATTGCACAGCAGTAGTCTTCGAAATCAATTAGCAAAAGCTGGGCGATAATAAAATAAAGTAATTAATAATATTCCCCGATATATGTGTATATAGATATTCATGCTGTTTGGTACATGTATAGATGCATACTGATATTCTTTAGCAATTTGTAAAAAGCTCATAAGATTAACGTGCAGTGACCACCATATTCAGGTCATGAGTATAATAAATTATTTGCTTAAGATATGTATATATGTATATGTGTGTGATGAAGTTCTTAAAGCTTTAATGTAAGCAGTGGGTAGAAAATAATCTTTTTAAAAAATAGTTTGGCTTCTTAATCTTTACCACTAAATGTAGCAGCGATTGTTTTTCTAACTATGGTCAGCCTTTAGATAATTTCGGCTAAGGTGCTATGTTGTGTAGTGTTCTTTTAACATTTTCTTAGGTTGATGGTTTTTATAAGATGATGTAATAATAACTATAAATAAATGTTAAGACTATTTAGAAAACTTCACAGCAGTTCATACAAACTACAAATTAATCAACCTAATATTTCATCTTCGTAAAACTAATGTTTCATACTGAGTGCAACGGTGGTGTGAGTAACTTTAGAATGTGTACAAATTAATTTAAGGGGTTACATGGGTTTATGGATTTCAAAAATTTAATTTTTATTGTCTTATTCTTATCTACAACACCTTTACAATATTATTCAAAATTTTCAAGTTGATCTGAGTAATAGTTTATAGTTAACATACAGCCTTTAGAACTTGTGGCTCGAAGAAGCTAGGGTAAGTGCGCCATTCTAAAATGCGGTTTTCTAGAAACTGTGTTTTGAAGTCGGTTATCAAAATATCTCGAGAACGTGTTCAACCGATCTTTATAAAATTTTACACAGGTCTACGAGATACAATTCTCAAATACCTGGTCAAGAGATTTTTTCTTTCCGATTACAAGTATTAAAAAAGCGAAATTTTTTTTTTTTTTGAAAAATTTCTACAATAACCACACGTATTTTTCTACTTTTGATTATCGTGTAGGAGTTATTCTGCCAACGCGGGGCCAGTGTTTTTCAAGAGGTAACTGGAAATGGTGTCGCAATGGCTGAGTTTAAAAGTTTGTAGATAGCGTATGTTTGTCCAAAAAAATTGTAAGAAAATATTTAATTTTTATGAGAAAAAGTTTTGAAAAAAGTTTATTTTTACCTGAGTTAGCCCAATAAGCCTTTAATAACACAAAATATCAATATAATTGATTACAAACACAATTTCAGAAATTTTAAATTTTCCAACTTCAATGTTAGTTGCCATCAAATTTTGTTGAAATTCATTGAAAACACGTCGTAAATGCCGTAACTTGTTTGGCTACATTTTGCGCAAAGACAATTTGAAGCAAACGCTTGAAAATTTCAAGATAACCTAAGTATCAAATACAGTGAAATAACCTTACAAATCTCAGCGAAGTATTCTCGTGCAACGGCAGCAATAATGACTACGGCATAAAATACGTTGTTGCTGTAATTGGTAAAACCGATGAGAAGAAAAATCTGATCAATAAAGTTGCGAGCAAAAAGAAACAAAAAAGTTGAAGAAAATCAAAATATATTGCACAGTTCGCCCGCAAAGAGACTCTTCCGCGGCTGACAGACGATCGAGGTGGCAAACGAGACTCTACGGCAACTTCAGGAAAGTGGATTATGAAAATCCGCAAAAGAATTTTATTTTTTTCGCTCATATTTTGCATCGTGGCATATTGCGCAAAAATATGCGCCATGCCACACAAGGTATGAGTACCTGCCGCAATGCGCGAGCAAACTTTTATGTGTATGTGCGGTTGACATAGGCAGCCGCCGTGTTATGATTGCAACATGACTCACAAAACCTGATGATTGCCGCAATGTAGCATAGAAGGCGGTGGTATAACTCTGTTGTAAGTGTGTGTATGCAAACTCTGGTTGGCTGGTGCTTGACGCTGTTGTGACGGTGTTGGCGATGACGCTGGTGTTCATTAGCATTGCTCAAGCGCTATACAACCCAGCCACACAGCAGCGCAGAGAGCAAGAGTACCAGCTCGAAATTGGTGTTGCGCACCGCTGGCTTAAGACACTGCGCGACGAAGCGTCAATGAGGCAGCTATCGACACGCTGATCGTTTTTTGTTGGCGTAACGGCGTCCGCCGCTCGAGGCGATGACAATGGATTGCTGCCGCGCTGACTGCCAGGTTGGACGCTTTGCCGCGCGCATGCTGTTGGCGCGTCGTTTGGCCACGTACAAATTTTCGTGTGGCAGGTAGTGAACTGCTTTCTTTTATTCTTTGATTTATTTTTTTGTTAGTTGCCGGGACTTGGCACATTTTTACTTATTTAAGTTCAATGAAGTCGCAAAGCGTTTGGGAGCAGATCTTATCATCTTTCCACTTGCTACTGGCGCTTTTGCGAATTGTGAAATAGTTATGCAACAATTTCGCAGATTATTACGTATGTGCTACTCATGTGCTGCGGCGCTGCATTCAACGTACGGCATGTGAGCACACCAAAAAGCGATTCGTGGAAGCATGTATTCAACGTCTCACAGTGAATCAGTTTTACAATTTCAACAGTGGGAAATTTGGTAAGCAACCAGCAATAAGACTACGAGGATCAGCAACAACGACAATTATTTTGCAACAAATACAAAAAACAAGTAAGGAAGGGCTAAGTTTGGGTGTCACCGAACATTTTACAGGGTTACCCACTCGAAGTGTTACCTATTCAAACGACTATAATTTTTAGTTTGATAATATTTTTATTGATTCCAATGACAAAAATGTATGAAAATAATCAAAAATTTAGAATCCATTCACTTTAGCTCGATATGGCCACCTTTTGCCTTGACTATGGCCCTCAAACGGTCAAAACACGAGTTGCATGCTGCACGAATGTGAGCTTGTGGTATTTTGGCCCATTCACGTACAATCGCTTTCTTGAGCGCATCCATACTGGTGTATTTTTTAGTCCGCACCTTGCTCTCTAAAATGGACCAGATGGAAAAGTCCATCAGATTTGCGTCTGGTGAATTCGAAAGCCATTGCGACGAAATGAAGCGTGGAACATGATTTTTTAACCACTCTTGGTTAATTCTCGCTTTATGTGACGGCGCCGAGTCTTGTTGGAACGTCCATTCTTTCCGGCCGAAGTGTTTACGTGCCCACGGCTCTAAAGCACCTTCCAAAATATTTTCACGATAATAAGTCGCATTTACTTTGACACCAGGCTCGATGAAAACGACTGGAGAGCGCCCATCAGCGGTCACGGCAGCCCATACCATCACTTGCGATGGGAAATTACTTCGGGTGGCCATTCGTAGGCTTAAATTCTCGTACGTGCGTTCGGTCAAGTAAACACGGTCATTTTGAGAGTTTATGAATTGCTCAATAGGAAATTCTTCTCATCCAGAAAACACAATGTTCGGAAATTCGCCACGTTCGTGCAAGTGTAACAACTCCTTCGCTCTTTCGAGTCTAACTTTTTTTTGCTGCGGTGTAAGATTGTGTCCTTTTTGGAACTTGTAAGGCTTGACCTTTAGCTCATTTTTCAACAGTCGTTGCATTGAACTTTGCGAAATTTTCAGCTCTTTAGCCATTTGATTGCCACTTCGACGTGGATTTCGTTCAAGTCGAGCCTTCACTTTTCGAATCATCTCAGGTGATGTTGCTGTCTTCTTATGACCACCTCCATGGCGTTTTGCGATGCTGCCAGTATCATTGTAACGATTTATAGTGCGATACACAAACATTTTGTTCACTTCGAGATGTTTTAGCTGACGAACAATTGCTGCTTGTGATTTTCCAGCCAAATATAAAGCAATCACACTATTACGTTTAAATTCCATCACGTATAACTTTTTTCACACGACACAGACTAAAATGTTTTTGTACGCTTGTAAACAATGGAATGATTTGTTATTGGTGTAAATTTAAGCGCGCTGTCATTAATAGTGTGGTAGTTATAGCAGTTTGAATTTGGTAACACTTCGAGTACTTCGTACATGTCATCAGGTGTTAAGAAAATATTATATACCGAATTTCATTGAAATCGGTCGAGGTAGTTCCTGAGATATGGTTTTGGTCCATAAGTGGGCGAGGCCACACCCATTTTCCGTTTTTAAAAAGCCTGGGCGCAGCTTCTTTCTGCCATTTCTTTCGTAAAATTTAGTGTTTCTGACGTTTTTTGTTAATCGGTTAACGCACTTTTAGTGATTTTCAACATAACCTTTGTATGGGAGGTCGGCGTGGTTATTATCCGATTTCTTCCATTTTTAAACTGTATATGGAAATGCCTGAAGGAAACGCCTCTATAAAGTTTGGTTGACATAGCTGTAGTTTTCCGAGATATGTACAAAAACTTAGTAGGGGGGGCCACGCCCAGTTTTAAAAAAATTACGTCCAAATATGCCCCTCCCTAATGCGATCCTTTGTGCCAAATTTCACTTTTAATATCTTTATTTATGGCTTAGTTATGACATTTTGTAGGTTTTCGGTTACGTTACGTGAACAAGACTATAATATTTTCTCCTTAGCAACTTTGTTGCGAGAGTATAAAAACTGATGAAATTTTGTTTGCCCTTCGCAAACGTTGTTGCACAGCTAAGGTAGCTATGCAGTAGTTGTCCAAAAGCAGCAACAAGTGGTCTCAACAACCCGCCTGCCTGCCACAAAATGCCATTGCCCTTAAAGCATGCAAAGTTTATAAACAAATAAAGAATTATAAAAGCAATAAATCAATGATATTGTCGGAGTACAACACATGTCCGCCTCTTTTTTCTTAGCCGTGCTTCATTACTTTAGTAACTTGGCACAGTTAGTTGCTGCATTAGCCTCTTATACATTAACAATAAAAAGAAATATATATATTTACAAATTCAAAATGTAGCAACAAAAATTGCACTCGAAACAACAACTTCAGCGTCAGCAGCAGCAGCAGCACGTGAATCAAGTTAAAATTTTGAACATGAAAATTGAGTCACAGGTCAGAGCACACACAATGGCTGGTACACCTGGTAAACATGACAACCATACGAAGCGATGAGGGGAATGTTGAAAATAAATAAATTCGTATATACTAAAAAAAATTGCATACCTTTCAAATTTTTCTTTAACTATGTATACATATCTGCAAATTATTTTTTATGAACTAATTGGAATGCAAATGAGAACATCGGTCGTTACACTTAAACACTTTTTCTGTTGTGACTAGAACAAAACCTCTCGCTTAATTTCGCTTTCTCCTTTAGTAGATTAGGTTAGGTTAGATGGTTGATTAGAAAGATTGCACGTGGGCTTATATATAGTCCCTTGTGAAGCTATAGAAAGAAAGAACTCCTGTATTCGAACTTATAAATTAGCAAAACACTTAATAAGCCAACAAATTTACATAGGCGCTTAATTTCCATTCCTGCCAGTTCGGTGGGGTATCTGAACGTATGCGCTGCCAAATGCTTAAGGCTCGACCAATCAAATGCTGGACAGTCAAGAATGAAATGTTTCCACCTCATCTTATTCAATACAGCTTCGGCAAATGGCACCCATACCAGACTAATCACAAAGACACTTGATGCTATTGATAGCGAGGTTAGGCACTACTTGGCCAATGAGTTCAAGGCTAGTAGCAGAGCGGCGATCTGCTTTCTGAGTAGGTGGTCACTTCTCTGAAGGAAGGCTGCACTCTGGAGCAGTATATCTACTACTACCTTAATCGCTGCAACGACTCGTCTTCAAAGACACTACAATAGTCAGGAAGTCTGAAATTGGAATTGATAGAGAGCTCAAAACAGTAAACCCCTCCACCAAGCTTTGATCTATCCGCAGAGGAAGCTAACATTCAGTTTTGGTGACTCCATGATTCAGTGATTCGGTATGAAGTCAAAGTGTGGGAGGATATCCGAGTCTCTGACTCGTGTTCTTTTAAGCACCCAGATTCTCTGTGTCTGATTGCAACTTTTGCAGCCATACACCTTCAGACGATATCTATTGGCGCTATGTGCAAGATGGCGTTAAATGCCAGGGTTCGAAAAAACGATTACCTTTAGAAAAATAACAATTTTATTATTTCTCTTAATTACAATATAAATATTTAGGAGTTATACAGTCCACCTAATCGATAATGTTTATATGTATATGAGTGAATATCGACTGGATTGGATATTAAACCAAACTAGTTTGAGAATTAGCAACACTTGTAAACTAAAACCACGATCTATCAGACAAGAAGATATAGATACAGTTAGCGCGCATAAAGTTGCCTATTAGTCAACACAGCGGCACCAACTTAAGAGCAACGGCAGAAACTTTTTACCGTAGAAATATAAATACACACATCGATTTGCGGTCAATAATTATAGTGGAAAATCAAAAACCCATGCCTACATACATAACCTACTGACAAGTTGACAGTCTGAAATTGGTTTATCGGAGATTTGGCACACAACGGCCCACTTGGCCCAAAGGATGAAGTGTGATGCAAAACCCACACATGAAATTTGACATTTTCTTTTGTGTCGCACTTTTATAGTTGATGTATATTTTACCGACATTAAAGATAGCAAATATCTAGCTTTCCCTGTACCTCTCCTATCCAAAATTTGACATTTACATGGACACGATGTAATGCACCGAGTTCATGACATGCCACAGCGTCACTTTATCAGCATCAGCAGCAAAAGAAAATACAACAAAAATATAGTGGCAACACAATCATTAACGGCAACACCGGCTAAGCAACACGTTGAGCACTCGTTGATTTGTACAATTTCTTAGGCCTTTCGGCGCCTGCGATTTTGACGCTTGACGTTTGATTTACACATGAATGTATTGACATGAGCCAGTTGTAGTTCAATAGTGAGTCCTCTTCGAGATGAGAAAATTTGAAATTAAGTTTTAAGGGTGAATAATTTATATTATTTTGGAGCTTGTTATGATATTAATAATATAATAATTAATTAGTTAATCTCAATTGAATGCATTTGAGCGATTAAATTATGCCCTATGAAATATGTAAAGTACTACTTAGAGAGTTGTTTTTTTTTTGGCAAAATAGAAAAAGGTTGTAGAATCAGAAAGTATTAATAGAGGCAAATCTAAACAAGGCAGAAGAGCATGTGTTATGCAGAAATACATATATGGTCAGGCGTCGGAAACTCTCAGAGCCCTGGGGTCACTCAGCGTCCAAAATTAACGCTGGGATCGGAATTAAAAACAATACAAAAATACAAAGGGAGACCCTACAATCCGCATAACTATGTGGGATAAGCCTCCCCAAACATCGCATATAGGTTCTATCAGGCGTATTGTGTGAAATCTTAAAAGTCTGATCAATGAAATACAAACTGGATCTTATCAGTGCAATTTTAGGCCCGGAAAATCCAACAACTGTCCAGATATTCACCATACGCCAAATCTGGGAAAAAGACCGCTTTTGAAAAGAGAATCGACACACACCACCTCTTCGTCGATTTTCTGCTGCTTTCGACAGCATGAAAGGAGCTGCCTTTGTCGCGATGTCATGGATTTGGTATGCGCAAAACTATACGGCTGCGTAAACTGACGTTAAACAATACTAAAAGCGCCGTCAGGATCAGCAAGGACCTCTCCGAGCCGTTTCGATACCAAACTTCTTGAATGTACTGCTGGAGAAATTAATTCGAGCTGCGGATCTGAATAGAGAATGTACATACAATCTTTTTACAAGAATGTGTTGCAGCTGCTGGCGGACGCCGATGATACTGATATCATCAGCCTCAACACCGTCGTCGTTAGTTCTGCTTTCTCCAGACTGGATAAGGAAGCAAGCAAGCAAGACAACACTACAGATCTGAGCGTATTCGACGCAGTACCAGCCGGGGGAAGCAGAGGAAGAGAAAGACCTCAACTACGTTGGAAAGACAAGGTGTAGAAGGACCTGGCCACACATGGAAACTTCAATTGACGCCAAACAGCGAAAAGGAAAAACGACTGGAGCACTGTAGTTTAGATTGAATCTGCATCAAGAAATCAACCGAAAGAAAAGTGGTTTGCCCATGTCGAACAATGGATTTTCTTCCATGGTTCTATTAGAAGATGAAGAAAGTGCTGTTTCATCAAGACAACAAATGGCCGCATAAATAAATGAATACGATGTCAAACTTTCATAAGTGGGCCTACCAGTCTCACTCACCGAAATGCTACCAGTGACTATTTCCTGTTTTCACACCTCAAGACAATGCTCGCAAGAGATTTAACAAACAAGAGGAGATAATCGCAGAACCTCTTGCAATTCGAGACTTAAGAAAAATGTATATTGCATAATAAAATAAAATAAAAAATTCGATGTTAATCTTCGGAACTTTTTCAAATGATTTCTTACATAAGAGCTTGAAGCTTGATCATACTCTTAAAATAAAATTTTTACTAAACTTACTTCAGAATCTAATATTTATGAATTGCGCATAAAACGTCAATGAACACAATATTACATTTGTTACTAGCTTTCAAATGTATCTTATAATTCGATTATGCCAGCTACATGTTAGACTAGATATGACAGTAAATTTTCGCAATTGGACATGCGCACATTATCCATATCAATTAAGGGATCGAGAAACTTGTTTAAATACATTCTTTGGCATATTGTGTTAACATTTGCAGAAAATCTAGCTTAAACCTGACAAGTGAAGCAAATCTCAAACGCTTATCTGCTATTTGAAAATGTATTTGTATTTCAGTTGTTGCTTTCAGGTATTATGCGGCTATCATACACCCACCGAGTGGAATTCACACCGAGCGGAACATGGCTAACATAACTTATTGACTGATAGCAACAAGCTTTGTATAAATATGCCAAGATAAAATTGAATAAATGCAAATAATAAGCTTGGAGTCACTGCTTATGTGTAATAAGTATGTATTGTATATATAATACTTCTAACTGTGTATATGTATGTATATACGCATGTGTGCTTCATTATAATTTTTACCATGTTTGGTATGCGTTATTATGCACTAATCAATTGCTTAATTTTTATTTTTATTTATAAACGAATAGAGTTTGACATTATTTTATTATGCCCATTGAGTCCAGCAATCCGCTTATCGATCTCGTCGGAATTCTTGTGCGCATGCGCATAACAATATAGATATAACGCTGGAAATACTGACAGCAGAGTAAACGGTGCGGGCTACTGGTAATGATTTTAGAAATAGAATACGAAAACTGTATGAGAAAAACACAACAATGTTTCTACATATTAGATCTAGATTGCAATTAAGAGCAACAATAAGGAATTTTTTTTTTAATTCCTTCGCCAACCAATTTTAGAAATACGATAAAAGGAACTAAATATTTTCTACCTTTATGCTCGATATTTAAGTCCAGATAATTTTTAATTTTTTTTTAAATCCAAAAATTAAAATTTTTCAATTGGCTTTCAACAATTGTGCCAAAGAACCATATGAAAAATGTTTTGCGCCGCCGCTTAAGAGAAATAAGATCGCGCACAGACAATAACATAATGCGTTATACTTTAGTGTTTATATGCCCCAAAAGTGCAATTTATCGCTGCTTGAATTGCTGCCGATTTTGAACGCAAAATTTGTGTTTTAATTTTTAAGTAAATAGACAAAAAACAAATATGTATGCCATTGTTCTACAAAGTACTCATGTGTATTGAGTTAGTATCTCATAGACAGCCAGCAGCTATGCGATCAGTGGCATCAATTATTTCAGAACTTGTTGGCGCGTATATTTGGAAAAATAGAAATAAAATACCAAACAATATCGGTAATTTATACCATATTTACGTTTTTCAATTGCAACATTTATGCAGGAATTGCGTATTTTCTTGTGAGCCATTTTTCTCCGAATTCAAACCTAGAGCCGCTTGCGATGTCCGATTGTAGACCGCATTAAGGTGATGCTCATAATACTAATAATGGTGTATAGACACTGACCAGTTATTAAGACTATGGCGCTGTCGTCCGCGTATACCACTATCTAAAGGCTGGGCTTTGCTGTTCAAGTTCATGAGCAGTTTTTTCACTACCAATGTCTATAGAAGCACTGCAGCCCTGATGAGCACTTCCAAGATTTTTCTTACGTTTTATATCCGAAGTTAACATTTTTCTTTATTTTTTTTCTTATTTTTTTTGGGAAAAACCCTTACATCTCGAAAGGGTCAAAAAACCACCATTTTTTGCACAAAGTCAAATCTAATTTTTTTGGCAACAATTATAAAAAAATTTTAAGAATTTAAAAAAAAAAATTAAATTTAACCCAGTCCAAAAACCCACAATTTTTTTAAACAAATTTCAAAAAAGGGCTTTTTTTCCAACTAAGGAAAATTTTAAAACTTAGTCCCTTAAAAAAGAGATAAATAATTAAACCCATTTGCTAGTTGGCAGTTTTGTTTAGGAAGGGGGCGGGTGACCTTTGGCCCAAATGCAATTTTTTTTCACACAGATCCCATGATTATTCAAAACTTATTATAAATATTTTAAAATAGCATTTATATAAAAATTATTTTTTCACACCCCAAACCTTTCGTCAAAAAAAACCCATCTTTTTTTAAGGAAAATCGCTTTTTTTTGGATTTTAATTGATTTGGTTTTCCCCCGGAAGTCCCGCATATCTC
>NW_026091031.1:0-11325 GCF_024586455.1 Bactrocera neohumeralis
AATAAATTTGATTAAAATTTTTTTAGAGGATGATCCCCTTAATTATTCTAACTTTAAATTACTAATATAATGATAGACATTGAATACACAAGAGAAGATTATGTATTATTAGAAGACGGAGATGTAGCCCTTTTATAATGACTACGGAGATATTTCCCACATCACTAATTTAACATACTTAGAGAACTATAAGCTCAGACACAAATTATTATAATAAATAATTCAGATATAGAAATTTTAAACAAAATAATGAACAAGACAAAGCAAATACATATAGTACATAGCACAATTTTTTAAATTCCACTTAATTCGTTCAGTCAATCAACGCAATGGGATAATCCCTGCACGAAAAAATGTCTTTAGTGTGCCACCTTATGACCAAAAATTGTTTAAATCCAGCAAAGAGTGTTCAAGTCCAAGTACGGGAATATTTGGGCCCCGGTACCTATAATTACCTTTTTATCGAAAATGTCGGTAAATTTGTTAAATATGTATGCCTCTTTCACTCTAACGGTATGTCTGTATGTCGAAATGTGTAGAATCAGAATTGCACCCGAACTTAGCCCTTTCTACTTGTTTATTTATTAAATTTTATTTCAGAAAACAATTGCAAAGGACTTTATATTCTCAAAAATAAATAATTAAAATAAAGGATGCACAGACGTACATTGTATTCAATATAATTACACGAAATGGTTGTACTAGACATTTAAGTATTTTAACTTTTGAAATAGTGACATGAAATATTACTCACAAAGTAGTTTATTCCTGTCATTTGTGTGTGTAGTAATTGATTATTTAGAGTGACACGAATCGCGTGTAGAAAATACATAGTTAACATATCGCACTTGTTACGTTAAAGTAGTAACAACAACTCAAAATTTCAAATTTAGTTTTTTTGCAAGGAAATAATGTGCAGTGGTCATCTATACCCACTGTAAAAATCGTTCAGTGATTTGTTTAGTCTTTCGTTAAAAAAACCGTTATGACTCTCTCTTTGTTTTCAGAATGACTTCTTTCGACTCAACAGTTTTTCGTCTCTACTGAAAATGTTCAAATTTTGAGTTGTTACACTTTAACGTAACAAGTGCGATATATAAATACTTATTCAAATAGTCACTTAAATTATGATTAATGAGCTTATTTCAAACATTCTCTAATCACCACAGACAAATCTGTGAAGTACTTATTAATGGATAAATGTGCGTAAAATTTAAATGGAATTTGTATTTTCTAACCAAGGTTGCATTTTTCCAAAGGCTTTCACTTTTCTTTCCTTTCGGTTATTTCTTAGAACTATTTCGCATAATTGTAACTACAAATTGAGATGTGTTCATTAGTGCTAATTTAAATATTGGAAAGCGAAAGAATTATTTATTAGGCAATTCAGAATCTTGTGAATCTGAGTTTACAAACTATGCAATTGCAAATATTTATCATCAACACTGAACGTCTTTTTTGTGGTTTTTGTACAACCCTTGCAAAGACCATTAATTCACAGCTGACCGGTGAAGAAAAACATTGTTTGTAATCAAAATTTCGCACAAATTGAAAAATATGCCGAAAAAAGTTTTAGTGAAAAAATTAACTGACGCTTTATTTGATGAAGCTGCTGAAGAAATTATGGGACATTGAAGGTAAGAAATAGTTTTATGCGGCACATAGCACAAAAATTCAAATTTATTGATTTTTAATTTTCAAAATCTACAAAAATTTCTCCATTTCTTCTCTTTGCTTACAATATTTTTATTTTGAGACAGCAGCTACTAATTTGAAAACCAGTGTTGCAAATAATACAGTGGCGTTTTAGTGTTGCCAAACAAAGGGAAGGTTCGACGTCGAGAAGCTGCAATCATAACAGACAGCAGAACGATTTTCTACTCGACTTGCACTCTACTTCTGAGGGCACTCGTCAACATCTCGATATCAGGGAATCTGTGGGACGGCATTTCAAACTCCTTACGCGTACAGCTGCAACCGAAAAACCATTGATTTCAGGAAAATGCAAAAGAACAGCTGGTACGACTAGAGTGCCGTGTTGCAGCGGAGAGAAAAACAGGCTGCTTACCCGCAACGTTACTATCGACAACAACACTTCCGGGATGGGATAGATACGAGAGTTGAAAGAAGGGAAAAGGAACGGGCCGAAATGCGAGTATGAAGAGCTTGATAAGCTGGCCGATAGGGTAATACTCGAAAATTTATGAAAAATGCGGCGGCTTACAGAAGGTTTCAAGACCGGAGCATACTTGTAGAACCCCCAAGAGTCACCGACGCCGAATCAATCTGCGCCAACTACCGTGGGATTAGCCTCCTTAACATCGCATATAAGGTTCTATCGAGCGTATTGTGTGAAAGATTAAAGCCCACCGTCAACAAACTGATTGGACCTTATCAGTGTGGCGTCAGACCTGGAAAATCAACAACCGACCAGATATTCACCAGGAAAAGACCCGTGAAAGAAGAATCGACACACACCACCTCTTCGTCGATTTCAAAGCTGCTTTCGACAGCACGAAAAGGAGCTGCCTTATGCCGCGATGTCTGAATTTGGTATCACCGCAAAACTAATACGGCTGTGTAAGCTGACGTTGAGCAACACCAAAAGCTCCGTCAGAATCGGAAGGACTTCCGAGCCGTTCGATACCAAACGAGGTTTCAGACAAGGCGACTCCCTATCGTGATTTCTTCAACCTGCTTCTGGAGAAAATAGTTCGATCTGCGGAACTAAATAGAGAAGGTATCATTTATTTAGGATTTATGGTCCTTTTGCTTCGTTGGCCACGGCGAATATCGCATACGATGGAACGATGAGCTGAATGAGATATATGACGACATTGACATAGTGAATTAAAAGACAGCGGCTATGCTGGCTAGGTCATGTTGCCCGAATGGACGAAAACACCCCAGCTCTGAAAGAATTCGACGCAGTACCCGCCACGGGAAGCAGAGGAAGAGGAAGACCTTCACACTGTTGGAAGGACCAGGTTGAGAAGGACCTGGCTACGCTTGGGATATCGAATTGGCGCCAATAGGGAAAAAGAAGAAACGAGTGGCGCGCTCGGCTATAATTGCGTAAGCGATGCTCACGCCAATTAAGAGGAAGAAGTAATAGAAGCTTCCCAGGTGGAAGGACCAGGTGGAGAAGGACCTGGCTACGCTTGGGATATCGAATTGGCGCAACGTAGAGAAAAGAAGAAACGAGTGGCGCGGCTCGGCTATAATTGTGCAAGCGGTGTCTACGCCAATTAAGAGGAAGAAGTAAACAGAAGCTTCCTTGTTTCATGAAGATAGCTTAATTTTTAATCAAATTGTCCTTTGTCAACCTGACCAATTATAAATAAAAGTCTATATACAGCGAATCATAAAGTTTAGCACACTGTAAACTTAAATGTTTATGCAAAAATTACAGATTTCTCTTTAATTTGATAATAATCAAATGCTTCAATTTCAACATTTTTATTATATTTTAACTAAAATATATTTCATATTTTGCATATATTTTAGATAATGAAATTATAATAAAAATATTTAATATTCTACATAAAAAGTTTAGGCACACATATGAAAATATGGTAAACTGATTTTTAAATTCCAATATTTTGTTAAACCTCCTTTCTGCTCAGGAGTTATGTATATAAGGTGACGCAAAAATAACTTTCCGATGTTTTTTGGCTGTAATTTTCTTAAAAATGAAAAACTTTCATTCTGCTTGTGTATTATTTTTATTTGGTCTTTTACATTTTTTTACACCAAGTCGAGAATATGATATCATGTAAATGGCCGCCGCCACAGTTGATTGTCATTTGTGACATTTTTATGGCATTTTCCATCACTTTGGTCTGAGCTTCCGACGATAGGGCCTCATATTTTGACGGATATTGTCTTTATGAGCTGCAGAAATCTGAGGCTTGTTGACATAAGTCATAATCAGGCGTTTTTGCTGGCCAGTGCAAATCGCCAAAACGGGAGATTAATGCATCCTTCAGCATATCGGTTGTGGCAGGTGCAGTGCCGTTGCACCGTCCTGTTGGAACCACATATTTTCCAATCCCAAATCATTGAGTTGTCCGATGACTCCTCCAGCGAAAACAGCACACCGTACAGTGACTTTAAGTGGGTGCAATGGCTCCTCGTGAGTTACACGCGGATTTTCAGTGCCCCACAAGCGTAAATTTTGCTTATTTACATACCCGCTAAGATGGAAATGGGCCTCATCACTCATGATTATTTTTGATGAAAAATCATCTTCCTCTTGGTGGCGATTAAGGATTGCTTGAGCGTATGTTAGACGCGAATGGCGGTCAGCAGCTAACAGCTGTTGCACCGTCTGGACTTTGTCCTGAAACATCTTCAAATCTAGTACCAAAATTCGATGTAAACACCGTCGACTGATACCCCATTTGCGTGGCATGTCGTCTGGTCGATGTCGACGGCGCCCATGACATTCTCGGCAACAGCAGAAATATTCTCGGTTACTGCGGGGTTCGCCACGCTTGGCAGCATCTCGTGTTGTGCCAGTCTCTTCGAGGCGCGCGGCTGAACGTCGCAGTGTTTCACGAGTAGGCGTCGGACGGCCAGGAAGTCTGCGACGAATTTCACGTTGTGCCAAAGTCACTGACCGATTATTGATCAAATAAAGAACAATAATCCGCATTCTGGAGCAGTGTGTAGCGTATCATTGCTTATTTACGGGTGTTTCGCATGTGTTTACTACATAAATGTCAAAACAGAACTGACATTAGAGGTCATTTGGAAAATTTATAGCATCTTCAGATAGGAGGATTACTTTTATGCCAACTTGTATTTTCCCATTTTGGCATCTTTATGAATCCTTCGATGCTATATGATGAGTCCGTATTTTTTCCAGTAGATGCCAAACATGCTCAATAGGGTTAGTGTCTGGGGATTTTGGAGGTTTTTTTATTTGCTTTACAATGGTCGATAAACCATTCTTGTCATTGTCTTGTTGAAACAAGAATGACTGCCCATTTAAGCTCCAATTTTTCCACGCTTTGGAGCTAAATTTTTAAGATTTTCAAATTATCAAAGCATTGTTGCATCTCTTGACACAGCTTACTGCTGAAATCTTGGATTCTGAGTCACTGCAGCTATTATATCTCGTTTTTGACGTGGTGTGAATTTTTTGGGTGTCCAAATCTGTTGTCACGCCTTCTAAATTTCTGGTGTTAATGTAGTGTTTTATAATATTTCGCACACTTGAAAAGATCTCTACACTACATTACCTATTTCTCGATACAACGTGCAAATTAGTTTTAATTTTTGCGGCCATCATCGATGTTTCTGTCCGACTGGCCATTTTGCTCACTCTATAACTAGTTCAATTTTTGCACTGACATAATTGGGATTTGTATAATAATTTTTGCCAAAGAAAATATTTAAAATTTGGGTAAAGAAAAGTTGCTATTTTGAAATTTCAAATGTTGAAAAGTTTCACTTACATATCATATTTGAGTTGTCTGGTGAATGTTATGTTTTTTTATAGGAATGTGTTAGTTATATTTTTTGTTAGATTTGTTCACCTACTTGGGTTGTTTGTAAATAATAATTTAAAAATAAGCGAGTTAGATATGTTTTGAATCTGTTGACTTTCTGTTTCTCTGTCCGTCTGTGCAAGCGATAACTTCAGTAAAAATTGAGATACCGTAACAATGTAACTTAATGCCCGTATTTCTTGGCAAAAAAGAAAAGTGTGTGCTGACACGCCCCAAAACCATTCTAGCCGTGTTCCCCAAATTTTTACAGAATAAGTAATTTCGGCACCTATTGCAATAGCGTGAAATTAGGTCAAGTCAAAATAATACTACACATACATATCTCACAAATAGCTACTAAAACGTCCTGTTGGTCTTATGCCGTGTTTATTGGTCAGTATTTACGATTATTTTACAAATGGCTCACAGCCACGACTTCCGGTTCTTTCCGTTTGAAGCGAGCTGAAATGAGAAAGCGAAGCATCCTCTCTGGTTGTGCGCTTGGCCTTGGGACCCGCCACAAAAAACGCACCCAAAAAAAATAACAACCCGCCTCGGATTAGAGATCCCCTTTTGGTGATGACGATGGCAAACGAAATAAGGATTACAATTTGAGGACATGCATCTGGAATGTCCGATCCCTTAATTGGAATGTGCCGCCGCCCAGCCCGTTGATGTCCTCTTGAAAATAAAGGCGACATCGCCCTGCCCAAGATCGACTACATATGTATAATAATATGTGATAAGTTCGAATATACTTAAACATTTATTGATGCAATATACCCTGAAAGCGATTTTCGACTTTCAACCGTTAGATTAGAAATTGATTCATATGTTCTACCTAATGACCTGCATGTATTACTTAATCCATTGCACTTCTGCAGAAAACTAACACGACCTTTGTAAATATTTGATTTCACAAAGCGTTCTTATCATTCTTTGAACTTAGTGAAATGAATTTGACGCAAATGTTTGCTTTTTAACAATGAATGCGATTATCGTGACGTTCAGCAGTTCCGCTAAATTAATTATCCTTTGT
Source organism: Bactrocera neohumeralis (assembly GCF_024586455.1). Classification (NCBI taxonomy): domain Eukaryota; kingdom Metazoa; phylum Arthropoda; class Insecta; order Diptera; family Tephritidae; genus Bactrocera; species Bactrocera neohumeralis. The sequence goes on from NW_026091031.1 coordinate 6,535, forward strand.
CCTTTTCATTTGCATTCCATGGCGTTCGCATCGAATTGCTTTCTACAAATCAGCTGTTAGTTTATGGTTTAATAGAATGTAAATGCAATGAGCTCCTATTCCAATTGAAAGGTAACGGTAATATGTATCTTTTAAATATTTGATTCATAAAATGTTGTGGACTATTTACCCTTTGCACAAGTTTGACATCAGACTGAACTCTATAGTAATATTAATGCAATTATTACAGCAGTATGCAGCGTAAGCATACAGTGAATCAACAAAGTTTACATTCGAACCAAATATTAAATTTTGATTCGTCGATGAATTGTGATTTTTCCAAAACAATACGGTCTTTTCAAATATTGTTTAGCAAACACGATCTTTCCTTTTATTAACCTTACTTATGTACATATGGCTTACCATGGGATTCGTCCATGAAATCAACACATTCCTTAATGTTTGGGGATTTATTATTTTGTGTACATTTCAAAAATGGATAAGAACATGTATCTGAACATTTTCACAAAATAATTTACGTCGAAGTGGTGAAAGTTAAACCGACTGCTACTAGCAGCAAAATCACTTCAATAGGTAACGATTCAAAAATACCGATGTGTATTTATGCATTGCGAAGGGTTATTATAGAATTAAAATATGAACGGCAATCACCAGAAGTTAATCCTATGCAAACATCTGGAACTTATTGAAAATCCGTATTCGAAAACATCGAATTTCATTAAAAAAGTGCCTAAAACTACCCTATCGACTTAGTGGGTCAAAAGATCTGGAAAATACCAGAAATTGGTAGGAAGCATGCGTCGACGTTTGGTTTGCAACAAAATGAAGGTAATCAAATAATAAATTCATCTAAAAACTATTTTAATTACTTTTGATTTATATAAAAATCAATAGTGTATGTAAACTTTTTTGATTTGAATTAAACTCATTTAAGCTTTAGTGTTAAATTTTGTTATTTGTTAAAAACCATATCCATATTTTGAAATAGGTATAAAAAAAAAAATATATTAATTTAAAACAAATAAAACGTCGTAGATTAATAGAACTAGGTGTAAGTAAACTTTATTGATTGACTCTATGTCAACTTTAGAAGCTAGGAAAATAATCAAAAATAAGCTTTAAACAATTTTGAGAGCTTAAAATCTCGTAATCCCTAATTGATTAATAAGGTAAAATAAACCAGATCATCATTCAGTTGAAAAATAAGAATTGATTATATTTTAAATTTGTCTAATGTCATTATAATTGTACGTGGTTTATTTTAAATTTGCATAAATACCATAATATGTATATATGTATTTGCAAGCCACAGTCAGATACCTATGTATGTATGTACCTTCTTACCTTAATCGTAGGTAATTAGTGTCATAATTTACTTGTCAGCAACATGATCGATTTCAACATGCGCTAAGACCAAAGTTAAATGTTTAGAATGTTGATGTACCGGATATTTTAACTTAGTCGACCTAATAAACTTTAGTTGCCTAAAAATGTGTTAACACATACGTATGTATATGTATGTACATCTACATATGGGCCTGTCATCTGCGCCTTGAGCTTGTAGCATTATTGTGCTGAAAAGTTAATTTGCTGCATTTATTGTTCCAAGAAAAGCACTTTACGCCAAGCGCTCATATATCTACTGTTTACCTCTTCGCAGCAAATTTTATATTGACATACATGTGTATGCTATGGTGTATAAATATACAGGTATGTGTATGTGTATGATGCCTCCCTAACTAACGAACCCTTTCAGCCTCAATTATTTGTTAACCTTTGTCAATATTTTTGTGAAGAGATGGTTTTTGTAATTGAATGAATTTGGAAATCACTGCAATGTTCCGACTTGTACCATTTCCCTTTCAACAGTTTTGTATTTGTGACGGAAGTCTAGTGCGTTAACTTTTGACTGTCATTCTTCCGGTCGAATATCATATCCCCAGAAAATTATTCGTATAACGGCTGTAGTCCGTCGGCAAGTAGTCTTACAAGCCATCACATGTGTTTAGTGCTAATTTTACGAAGTACGACCTTATTATAAAACCTGTAAATAAATCTTAATTTATCAGAAATCTTCCGATGTGTTATCGGTGCACTACGCCGTAGCTTATTGGCTTTTTTATATTCTTTGTACATTTTGGCGAAGTCGGATATATTTATTAGTCACACCTGCTCTTGTTAACAGTAGAAGCACAGAAACGCGGCCAGATGTAAAACGAAGGCGTAGTTTTAATTATTTTCGGATACATATAAACAGAAAGATCATGCCAAGGTCTGTCGCAAAGAAACAGAACATTTTATATATAACAGTTTCTGAGTGACGCCACCACCAATTGGTAGATATATGAAATAAAAAGTTTGATCTCTTTTTGAGATTTCGTAAGAACTTTTAAGACAATTGGATAACTACAATCGATGTTATTGATCAAGAAGTGACATCAGCTTTTGGTCATCGGTCGTAAATGCATTTTGAACAAAGAGCAAATATTAAATTTCGTTTTAAACTTGGGAAAACGTTTCTGAAACATTTCAAATGATGAAAAAGGTGTATGGTGATCAGTGCCTATCCCGTAGTAATGTGCATGAGTGGTTTAAGCGATTCCAAGAAGGTCGTGAGGACCTCTGTGCCGATCAGAAGTCAGGCCGGCCAAAAGCAGTGATTACCCAAAACAATATTGAAAAAGTGCAGGAATTTATTAAGAATGAGCCGAAATCTTCTTTGCTTTACATGGAAATTGAGTTAAATATCACCAAAGACTCCATTCATTGCATTTTGATAGATAAATTGGGTCTACGGAAGGTGTGCTCCAAGTTTGTTCCGCACAAATTGACTGAAGAGCAAAAATTGCTACAAATCCAACATTGTAAGGATTTGATTAAGGAGTCGAGAAAGGACATAAACTACAAATATTTGATTGGGACTGGGTGACGAAACGTGGTGCTCAATATGATCCTGAAACCAAACGTCAAAAAGCTGAATTGAAGCAGCCAGACGAGCCATCACCGAAAAAAGTCGTCTTCAAGTCAAAAATAAAGACAATGCTGATTTGTTATTACGATTCCGAGGGTATTGTACACCGAGAGTTCGTCCCACCTGGCCAAACGATTAATGCTGTGTTTTACCTTGGTGTTATGAAGCGTCTTTCGTCACGCATTCGTCGAGCTCGACCACAATACCGTGAGGCAGGGTCCTGGCGCCTGTTGCACGATAATGCGCCGTGTCATCGGTCGACGCTTGTCACTGATTTTTTGACAAAAAACTCCATATTAACCATTAATCACTCACCCTACTCACCTGATCTGGCGCCCTGTGATTTTTACCTATTTGAAAAACTTCATTTGCCCATGAAAGGACACTGGTTTCAGGACATTTCAGCTATCCAAAAGGCGACGACCGATATTCTCAAGAGCATTTCGAAAAATGACCTTAAACACTCATATGAAATGCTAATTGACCGGGCACATCGAAAGCACATGGAAACTACTTTGAATAAAAAAAATATAACTTTTGAAAAATATTATTTTTTGTTGTTTTTTAACAGTCCAGTTTCTTTTGCGACAGACCTTGCATATACGTTTGAACATAAGTATGTACAAACATAAGCAGTGAAGTGATTTATTTGAATTTATTATGTTTTATTAGGTTGTGGTAAATGTTACTTTTAATTCTGGTTTGCAATTACATAAGTAAATTCCCATCTAGTATTTCCACATGCTTTCTATATTTTTAATCTTTGAATGGTTATTGATTTACTTCTTGATAAGTGGGTTTATTTTATTAATTGCTTCATTAGTCAATTTTGAAGGCAAGTCAATTATAATTATTTTTTGAAACCGTATTTAAGCGATTATAATGAATGAAGGCGAAAAATCGTATTTATTTTATTTGAAATGAATCCTTTGATATAAGTAAATACTGATTATTAATGTCGTAACTAGAAGTGGGGAAGTTTACCTTAAGTTAATCCTAAGTCTGGGAGAGTGTATAATTTTTAGTATGAAGATCTACATGGCAAAGTTTATGTTTTCAAGTTATGGTTTTAATAGTCTTGTGGAAGTAGCTATAATAAAGCTGTTTAATCAAATTTGCAAATAGTACACTGGGTACGTTTTAGTTCTAAACTTCGGTGTTAATTATGTGTAGAATACCGAAGTAGAACTGCACTGAAACGTACATGCTTATGTTTGAGAAACCGGTGTCAACAAGCTACTTAGTACTGTCGTCATGTATTGATTTGAGAAGAAAATAAATGAAAACACGAAGGCTATATTAAATATATATACTCTGTAGTCGTAACAAACTTCTTGTCAAATCTATCCACAGCTCGAAATTGTGTGAAAGCAGCTTTAAGCTAAAAGCAAAAATCAATGAAAAAAGAAGCACATCTGTATTAATTCGCTTGCGAAACAGGAACAGTAAAAGTGATAGGCAAATTTTAATGGACGACGAGACAAAATTCTCTCCGGTCAACGACCGCCGTTGTACCTGTATAAATTATTTGCACCGGGCTTTTCTCTGTTAGTCATACTTAAATCAAATAGTTGCTTAAATGCAATATTATGTGCATAGGGGGTACGCATTTTTAAGGTTGTTTCGAAGCAACGCTATGTTTGTTCGTTAACATACTAATTCTCTTTTCATTTTTTGCCTTCAATGTATTAAAAATTCAACGCATTAAAAATAAATTGGAGAACCCACTTAAGGGACCTACCCATTGACTAAGGCAGTGGTAAGCAAATGAGTTTTTGCGCTTATATTTATCCATCTGCATTACACAGCATAAAAAAAAA
>NW_026091032.1:0-11664 GCF_024586455.1 Bactrocera neohumeralis
AATTTTCATAAACTGAATTTGTAATAAAGATACACATAAAGTTGATAAAAGTTATACTTATTTGCAATACAATAAATTTAATAAAGTTTTTTAAAAGAAGAAACCCACATGTATTCAAAAGAATGCCTCAAGAAAACTTTTTGAACAAATAGCTCATATTTATTTGGTACTCAGTAATCTCCTATTGAAATAAATTTTGTTGATGATACATATCGTCACCTAAAATGCAAAATAACGTATCATCAAAAAATTCGAAATTGAGTATCTTATTGATTACGATTCACTACTTCAAATTACATACATAATATTACATATGTCCAACATTTTCAGGTTCTGCGCTCAAATATGTACCAGTTTTAACCAATATTAAATTTTTTTTTGCTCTTGTTCCATTTTATTTCGTGTTTCATTCACGCCACTGTAAATTTTCGAAAATGTTGTTACGTTATTTTGCATTTTTTAGGTGACGATTTTCACGAGGAGTAAAGTCAAGTTAGGTTACTTTCATATTATTTTACATACATATATGTCTTAAGGTGGGCCAAAAAAAATTTTTATTTTTTTTTCTTAGTTACCATGAAAATCTCATCCGACATGACTAAAAACAAGTTCTGGTAAAACCTGAGCTCTTAATATTAATATTAAGAGGCCCTTCATCGACATTTTCGATTTCCATAAATAACAAATGAAATTTTGTTTTTTTTTTGTTTTGAGTTTTAATGTACACAAACAAATAATTAGTAAGTGAGGATCAACACTTATTCTTATAGGAAATTTAACGATCTACAAAAATATTCAAACATTCTTTTTTTAAATGAGTCAATCATTCAAAGTTATTCGTAGTTAAAGTCCAACAAAAATTATAAAAAAATGATTTCACAATTTTTCATCTAGAGGATAAAATTTATGGCTAAGAAACATAACAAATCATATTTTTTCTATTTATCTCATTTTTTAATTAATTCATAAAAGAAATTCATGTTGCCTTCAAGCCTTGTATAAAAAAGAAATAAACACTGATCCAAACAAAAAAAATTAAATTGAGCCAGGAAATTCAGACCAATTCTTATCAGTAGATCTGAGTGACTTTATTTCGAAAAAGTCAATGACTATATTTCAAACATTCGATTTACCTACTGACTTCATTGACAAAAATGTGAAATCTTGGTCACAGGCTGAAAGCTATCAAGAGAATCAGGAATTTTTAAGCGTCTCAGCGTGGTCAATGATGTAGCAGAAAGAGGTGATGCTTTAATAGAGGAGTACAACAAATGTCTTACTAAAAATGAAGAACAATTGCAATATTTCCCGATTGTAAAAAAAAAGACTTTAGTTTAATTTTAAAATAAACAATATGTGAGAGATATGAAAAAAAAAGTTGTGTTGCAATCGAAAAAAATTACTGAAAAATGGCTCTTATTAATTTACATAGTTTCCAAGGAGAGTCAGGAGCGATTATCGATAGAAAATTCTGGTTACATTATTTTTCTAGGCATGATTTTTAGTATCAATTTGTAATATAAGGTTTCTAATTTTTGTTGGACTTTAATCACTCACACATAGTAGAGTTCAAAGATTTTGTTTAAATTAAGTACTTAAAAACTTGATTTTATTAAACGATTATCGATATTTTCTGAAAATTCTATGGATTTTCATCGCTAAAAAACTCGATAAGTTTTATCGAAAAATATGATTTGTTATGCGGTTAATTCAAAATGAGGTGTAAACGTTGTATTTTATTTGTAAGTAGTATGTCTGTGTTCTAGCTGTGATAACAATATTGTGCAACAGATTATCTTTAGTCCAAAAGCCCATTACAGGGCCGCTGTCTTTACACGAGTGAGGAGATAGAATCGATAGTGTTTCTATCTCCTCACTCGTGTAAAGTTTATATCGTAGAAGACTATGCCGACTGTTTGGAGGAATCGAAAAGCATTGACAAAAGTGCGTTTTAACGGGCGGGGATTACTTGGAATAAAATGAAATTTGGAAGAATAAATAAATAATTCAATAAATAAATTCAGCTTACTTTTCGATTACAGTAGTATATACCGTCACGCAATTGCAAAATAACGGATCATCCAAAAATCGAATTTATGTTTGTTTTATTGGTTATAATTCAATACATCATATTGCTTATAGTATAAATTTTTAGCTTTCCGCTCACATAACTAATACATATACTTGTATAACCATTTTATAACCACAACTAAAATTTTGTTTCAATATGAGTCGTTTCTATTATATCGTTTTTTCTTCGCCTGTAAATTTATGGAAAGTGATGTTACGTTATTTTTCATTTGAGGTGACAATATGGTATTTTATGCTACTTTTATGCCCATAGTAATAAACTGGTACTTATCGCATCCTCAAAGTCGGTATGATACGTGGAATTAGTAATTCTTTCCTCGGTTCAAAGAGATCTCACAATAAAACTCATTTTTAAAACACGTTCGTTCATAACTGCTTAGTATTTTCATATAAAAAATAAGGAAAATAGTTTCATTTTATCTCTCTTAATTGGCGTAAAGTGATTATCGCGATTTCATAGCCGATTAACATATTTTTTCAAATACCGTAATTTTGTAAGTTTTTTCGCTATATCATTGGTTCCGTAATTTTATCGTATTACAGAGAAGGCATCAGATCCTTCAAAATAGCTTTATATTGGAAGAAGGTTGTGTAACCGATTTCACCCATATTTCGTGCTGTCATCCGGCGGTTATTGAAAATATTATATACCGAATTTCATTGAAATCGGTCTGGTAGTGTCCTGAGATATAGTTTTGGACATAAGTGGCAGCGCCAGCGTAGCCGCATTTTCAATTTTTAAAAAAAGCCTGGGTGCAGCTTCATGCCATTTTCTTCCGTAAAACTTAGTGTTTCTGACGTTTTTTGTTAGTCGGTTAACACACTTTTAGTGATTTTCAACATAACCTTGTACCTCCCAGGTGCGCAAAGGACCATAAATCCGATTTCTTCCATTTTTTCTCTCGAAAACTCAAGTCGACTCATCGGTTGTTGTCATAGCTATAGTAGTTTCCGGGATATGGACAAACTTATAGGGGCGACTTATGGCCGCGCTGTTCCAAAACTTTACGTTCAATTGCCCCCTCTAATGCATCCTGTTGGCATTTCAGCAATCCTGCGTATGGATTTCCCAGGCTGACACTTTAGTGGTTTTCGGTTTCGCCATTAAATGGGCGATGGCAGTGATCTACGATTTTTGCCCATCTTCGAACTTAACCTTCTTATGGAGCCAAGGATACGTGTACAAGTTTCATCATGATATCTCCAATTTGTACTCAAGTTACAGCTTGCACGGACACGGACAGACGGACGGACAGACAGACATCCGGATTTCGACTCTACTCGTCGCCCTAATCACTTTGGTAAATATAACCCTATATCTGACTCTTTTAGTTTTAGGACTTACAAACAACCGTTATGTGAACAAAACTATAATACTCTCGTTAGCAACATTGTTTGGTATAAAAATATACGCAAAATAGTTTCACTTGAAATAAAAAGGCAAGAAGTTATTCTGCAAAAGCTGATATGTCTACTTATAGTACATAGGTAGTTGAGTGAATTTCTTAATTGAGTAATATGAAATATGTGCTTGTAGAAAGAGATTGTATGGATGCAAATTTCAATTATAATTTAATTTAATGCCATATACTCTATTGATAATACATATTATATATCAAATATTAAAATACACACGTTCTTATGGACACTGTTATTTTATATATTTGCCAACGGCAGTAGGACGACAGTAGAGTTGACAGTAGAATAGAAAATAGAAAAAGGAGGTAGAGTGGTGATGCCACTAATATGTAAAATGTAAAATTATTCACAGCTCTAACAAACTTGACGTTATTTTACAAATAAAAGCATAAAATAGCTCTATTATGTCATTTGTAATAACAATTCATAATATGAAGCAAATAAATCTACATACATATTTTCTTATTTTTTGCATAAAAAATTTCACTTTGAACAAAATATTAAGATTTCATTGAAGTGAAAGGTATTAGTATGGCCACAACAAAGTTGTGTACATGCAAAATGGACAGCTGTGTTGTCTTGTGTACATGCCGGCCATTGTTATGTTGCTGCCTTCTTACGAATGTTCATGTAGTAAGATGCACAACGCCATTTTCAGTTCACTGTCGTGCTGCTGCAATCTGTCGCTGTCATTGTGTTCCGCACTTCATAGCTTTAAAGACATGTTTATTTTGAAATTATCCATAGTAATTACAACGGGCTATCATTGAGCACAGTTATCAGCTCTTGTACGAGTATAACAAAGTTTACTGACACTCAACCGATTGAAATGCCAAAAAAATAGATACGCCAAATGAAGAAACCACAAGAACTAATAAATTTGGAAAAAATCAAGAAAACAAACAGAAGATTTCCAGTGTTTGTTGACATTTACACCCGTCTGATAAGAGACTGAGTACATAAATAATAAATTTTGCACAAACATTCCCACAGGCTTATGTAGATATAAATCAAATACCTGCAGAGCCACAACAATATATGTAAATAAATAACTGTAAACAATATCAAGCAACTCACTTGAAGGAGTATGCACATATTGATAAATAAATACTTTTGCGGTTTAGTATATTGACAAATAAACTTCGGTTATCTATTGATTGCGCTCGTATCAACGGTTGTTGACGGGAAGCCCGAGCAGGGCTTTTTAGTGTTATTGCTAACTTCCCTTTTGACGTTGACAACAACCACCACGATTAAGCTTACCGAGATTCATCAGCCGCAAATTTATCGCTAGAAAAAGTTGGGATCTCATGACGGAAAATAGCTTTAAGAGAGAGTGGTAGAGAGTTAATTAAACTAATGTAATTTAAAACGAATGTATAAAGATGGGCTAAGCGGTTTTTAGAACATATTAAGATGTTGTGAAGAAAATATTTTGCACCAAAATTGGTATTCAGGAGTAACTTAGTTTGCAAAGAGCGCAACTGTGTTTAACGAAGGTTGGTATTGAGTCCATTGATCAATTTCTTCACTGAGAGTATCGAGTATCTACATCTTATGTATGATTATTTCACCAAACAAGCTTCAACGCACCCTTCGTATTATAAAACGTCGCTTTCAATGTCGTCGTATATCTCACACAGCTCATCGTTCTATCGAATGCGATATTCGCCGTGGCCAACACATAAAGGACCATAAATCTAAATGCACCTTTCTCTCGAAAATTTCTTAACGTCGACTCATCAAATGTTGTCATCGTCCATGCCTCTGCACCATATAGCAGGACGAGAATAATGCGTGACTTATATAGTTTGATTTTGATATGAAATACTTAAGTAAAAATTGCCAAAGAAAAATAGTTATAGTAAGTTAATTAGTAGTTACAAGGCAATAAATCAATAATGATAACTTTGGTATTGTTATCGTATTCCTTTCGAACAATGGATATTATTTGAAAAGCTGCTATAAATATTAGCCAAAAAGTTTCCTTCCAAAGAAAAGCATTGTATCACCAACGTTAACGCGACGCGGTTTTTTGAAAAAGTAAGTGCTTTCACTTTTCTTGGGCCCAAATGATGGTTTTCACTGATTCTTCCAATATTACAGCGATACCAGTAACATCTTTGACTGCCAATTGTCGTTGGCAATCAGTTGATGTTGGCCGTCCTGGACGTGGTTCGTCGTTAATAATCTGAATAATTTGTACTAATCACAATCACTTGCTCGTGACAAACAATTATCACCGAGGCATTTCCCACTATTATCCCCGCAAAACTAATACGTCTGTGTAAACTGACGTTGAGCAACACCAAAAGCTCATGTGTTTTGAAATGAAATGAAAGTTAAATTTATCATTTCATTTTTTTTTTCAATGTAACGCAGCTGGATATACAACATTCTGCCCCCTTGTATTCGATAGCGCAGATTGTATTCGAATAACGACAGATCCAACTTTGAGACGCAAATGATGCGATGGCATACCAAGCCTCTCCAAAGAATTTAGAAATTCCACTGGATAATTCACGGCGTCGTCTTCATTGTCAATACGATCGATCGATTTGTATGAGCTCAAGTCTCCCGGAATTCGACTTTGAATCTTCCAGTTTAAGTCAACAACAACGGCATTTTTGGTAGCTAACATTGCGCGTGCACTTCAAGAATCGTATTTACGATAATTTGGTCAATCTCCGAACATTCGGGATGAGTTCATCTTTCGTGAATTGATAAACGGCGGATGGAATTGATATGAACTATCGGAATTGACCCATTTGTCAAGTTGAACCGCGTACATTAATCAATAGCAACCGAAAATAGAAGCAATCGTCGTTTTTCGGATGGATTGTGTAAATTTGTCCTAATGCATTAGTTGAGGACACACCTGGATGTCCATCTCATGGTTGGCCTTGCTTTCTGTGTAACTATTTCTCGACGATGCATTCCATGTATAATATCAAGGCATTTCCGAATAGATCAATGTTCTCGCAAACGGATCACTGACGAAAGTTGAGAAAAATCGGGTGGGGCTGTGCCGGGGCACACGGCCGTTGGTTTTAACGTGAAACGTCTATGTTAGCGAATCGTTTTTAAAGTAAAAGATTGAAATGAAAACAAGATTGGCGCTGTTTTAAGTATTTTAGTAAAAAAGAACAGGTACATTCATAATAGAAACATAAATTACTTATTATTACGATTAATATTCGGCAACAATTTTTTTAACATACTTAGGTCTGTGATATGTGAAATAAGCAACATACGGCATAATGTCAACTCTAATATTTCCGCTGAATGTACAGTCTATACATTCCTTATGAACTCAATGATCGCCGCTTAGAACGATTGGAGTCTCCAAGTCTGGCTGCGAGTTCGGTATTAATTTTGTTAAGTTTGCTGAATATGACAGGAGTGATTGATAAAGACATAGCTTAACAGCTTCAGCCGACGCTTTGGGATGTATATGTATCAATGGAATGCTGATCGAGTCAAGCAGCGGCATTCCGCTCGACTTTGGAGGATAACGAAAACCATTTGAGCGCGACAGCGTTGGGATTTTATTGGCTTCTATCGATTTGCTACAGGTACTGCATAAGCGAAATTCCGTCACATTTTCATGGTGTAATTTTGTTTGAAGGAAAGAAATGTTGCGATGTTTCACTTTCTTTAAGTCTCTTTCGATCCAAAGTCGATCACAAACGCTGCAAGATAAACCAAACGGATTGGCTTCAAATACCGTTTTGAAGCGTTTGTCCGCTGAACGCCAATGATTTTGCATTGCTTCACTTCTACTGATATTGACATCTCTCAGTTCCGTGGCAGATCCAATAGATATATCGATCGTCTGTTCATTCGTTACGTCTATAAGTATAAGTATTCCAGTGGTAGAGGTACTCGCGAGGTCGGCGGCAGCAGCTTTGCGACGTTCCCGAAACCGTCTCGCTCGCTCAGCGCCGGACATTGGGCCCTTAGCCCACTCTTTGTAACGATAGCCGTAATTTATATTTCTGGCTGGCTCTTGCACGAGCTGAGGCCGACATAGCAAAAGTTTATATATTTATTATCACTTTCTGGTTATTTTAAATATAAATACTGTCCAGATTACACTTATTTTTGTATAAATCAATCGGTTTAAATAAACTTGACAAATACACGAAAGAATCACCGCGTTATTTAGTCGGAGTCACGAGTTACACTGAATAAAAACAAGCGAGAGCGCCAGTTTCGCACAGTTAACGCAGTATGCCTCCCACGACGCTGGCCGGTATGGCCACCAGTATGCCGGTGTAGGCATTTTGAATGCCCCAACGCTTTCCTTTCATGAGCAAATGCATTTTTCCGAAAAGAAAGAAATCCATATCAGGTGAATACATTAATGGTTAAAATGTGATATTTGGTCAAGTAATCGTCCTTCGAATATTGGATTCTAAGCAATTTTGGTCGTCAGTCAATTTGCGCAGAACAAACCGTGCATACATCTTTCGCAAGCTCAAATGTTTGCTCAAATAGTGATAAATCGATGCTTTAGAGATGTTAAATTTCATGAATTTCAATGATGATTCCGGCTGATTTTTGATTAATTCACACAGTTTCGATTCAATTTCCGGTGATCACGGATTTTGATTGGCCCACATGTTGATCGTCATATATGTCCTCACGACCACTTTGAAAACGATGAAAAATCACTCGTGCACTTTGCTACGGGGTAGGCAATCATCGCCATAAACTTGTTTCATCAATTGAAGCATTTCGGTAAAAGTGTTACCAGTTTTAAAACAAAATTGAATGTTGGCTCTTGGTTCGAAGCTCATTTTCGCACCGATAACACAAACATACTGACCCTCAAAACGCAATAACTTCACTTCTAATCGATGAAATATCATGAAATTCTCACTGGACAATCGATAAAAATAGCAAATTCTAACGCACCAGTTGACATATACATAGATGGAGCCACTACGGGGTGCTAGATTCAAAAAGACAACAGTTTGCAAAATTCTATGTACGTACTTGTATTATCAAAATCTTTGTTTATCGATAGTATTTACATAAGTTGACTCGAAAATATGTTTTCAAGAAAAATATTCTTATTCTTTAATCACCTTCTGTATTGTTGCGCAGTCTTATTTGTTCACCATCTTCGCGTCACCACGTCATGGCCGGTGTTGGTGAGCTAGCTGCTGCGGTACACCTCAGTAGTGCGATGGATAAAAAACGAGCAAAGAATTTGTGTAAAAGTTTTGTATTTCTAACCAAATTTCCCGTGCGGAATCATTGCGAATGCTGGAAAAGGCTTACAGTAATTCAGTTTCATCAAAACTACCAGCACAACAAGATATCACGTCAAATGCGAAAGTTTTCCATACAAGAACTTGATACCGATCGTTCGGTTTGTATGGCAGCTATATGCCATAGTGAGTCGATCTTAACAATTTCTTACGATATTACACTATTTCTATGAACAACAACTCATACCAAATTTCGTGAAGATATATCGTGAAATGATGATTGCGATCATTCAGTTTAATTAATAACTGACCGATTTCAGCCATATTTCGTACATGTCATCAGGGTGTTAAGAAAACATTATATACCGAATTTCATTGAAATCGGTCTAGTAGCTCCTGAGATATGGTTCTTGGTCCATAAGTGGGCGGCGCCACGCCCATTTTCAATTTTTAAAAAAGGCCTGGGTGCAGCTTCCTTCTGCCATTTCTTCCGTAAAATTTAGTGTTTCTGAAGTTTTTTGTTAGTCGGTTAACGCACTTTTAGTGATTTTCAACATAACCTTTGTATGGGAGGTGGGCGTGGTTATTATCCGATTTATTCCATTTTTAAACTGTATATAGAAATGCCTGAAGGAAACGACTCTGTAGAGTTTGGTTGACATAGCTATAGTAGTTTCCGAGATACGTACAAAAAACTTAGTAGGGGGCGGGGCCACGCCCACTTTTCCAAAAAAATTACGTCCAAATATGCCCCTCCCTAATGCGATCCTTTGTGCCGAATTTCACTTTAATATCTTTATTTATGGCTTAGTTATGACACTTTATAGGTTTTCGGTTTCCGCCATTTTGTGGGCGTGGCAGTGGGCTGATTTTGCCCATCTTCGAACTTAACCTTCTTATGGAGCCAAGGAATACGTGTACCAAGTTTCATCATGATATCTCAATTTTTACTCAAGTTACAGCTTGCACGGACGGACGGACAGACGGACGGACGGATGGACAGACGGACGGACAGACAGACATCCGGATTTCAACTCTACTCGTCACCCTGATCACTTTGGTATATATCGGGTGATTTTTTAAGAGCTTGATAACTTTTTTTTAAAAAAAAACGAATAAAATTTGCAAAATCTCATCGGTTCTTTATTTGAAACGTTAGATTGGTTCATGACATTTACTTTTTGAAGATAATTTCATTTAAATGTTGACCGCGGCTGCGTCTTAGGTGGTCCATTCGGAAAGTCCAATTTTGGGCAACTTTTTCGAGCATTTCGGCCGGAATAGCCCGAATTTCTTCGGAAATGTTGTCTTCCAAAGCTGGAATAGTTGCTGGCTTATTTCTGTAGACTTTAGACTTGACGTAGCCCCACAAAAAATAGTCTAAAGGCGTTAAATCGCATGATCTTGGTGGCCAACTTACGAGTCCATTTCTTGAGATGAATTGTTCTCCGAAGTTTTCCCTCAAAATGGCCATAGAATCGCGAGCTGTGTGGCATGTAGCGCCATCTTGTTGAAACCACATGTCAACCAAGTTCAGTTCTTCCATTTTTGGCAACAAAAAGTTTGTTAGCATCTTGGTTGACATGTGGTTTCAACAAGATGGCGCTACATGCCACACAGCTCGCGATTCTATGGCCATTTTGAGGGAAAACTTCGGAGAACAATTCATCTCAAGAAATGGACCCGTAAGTTGGCCACCAAGATCATGCGATTTAACGCCTTTAGACTATTTTTTGTGGGGCTACGTCAAGTCTAAAGTCTACAGAAATAAGCCAGCAACTATTCCAGCTTTGGAAGACAAATTTCCGAAGAAAATTCGGGCTATTCCGGCCGAAATGCTCGAAAAAGTTGCCCAAAATTGGACTTTCCGAATGGACCACCTAAGACGCAGCCGCGGTCAACATTTAAATGAAATTATCTTCAAAAAGTAAATGTCATGAACCAATCTAACGTTTCAAATAAAGAACCGATGAGATTTGCAAATTTTATGCGTTTTTTTTTTAAAAAAAGTTATCAAGCTCTTAAAAAATCACCCGATATAACCCTATATCTGACTCTTTTAGTTTTAGGACTTACAAACAACCGTTATGTGAACAAAACTATAATACTCTCGTTAGCAACATTGTTGCGAGAGTATAACAACTTAAGTTGATACCTATACTCTTTAGTCGCGCGCTTACAGCAGCTCACTTGTTCGACTTTCATTTATTTGTTACATCAAATTTTACAGCTGGAGTCGGAATATTTACTGTAAATCGTATTTTTCAGGTATATTTGATGCTTGTAGCTTAGCTTATAACTGTAATTAGTACTTATTACTTGCCTTGATTGTAGACATATGTCTCAAGTTAAAGCACGACAAACGACGAGGTGTCCTGTCTTTGGTTTGCCGGGGTAGTTACTTGCTTCTCATTTACCTACGTATTATGATCTGATGAAATGTTATCTGTTCATAAAACATAAATTGAAGCCCGATAAAACAACAAGGAAGCCAACAATTCTTGAAATATCTGAAAGATTAGGGGGTGAAGTTCTAAAAATATGGCGAAAATCTTCACTGCCAACTGTAAGTGTAAAAAGAATTTTACAATTGATTCGTTCCTACCACGACATATACAGGAGCTTAATGAAACCATATCAAGGCCGTCAAACCAACATTAAATACCAAGAAAATATTAGAACATTTATAACAGAGTCCCATAGATTATTTAATATCTGCAGCTGCAAGTGCAAAGATATCAGAAATTATTGCTGTTTAAAACTCGACCAAAGATCAACCAGAAAAATGATGATAGGCGGTGTCGATATAGTTTCAACTGTGAATAAGAAAAAACATTGGAACCAGGAAACAACTATTTTGGTCATGTCACCTGTGAGTCGGGGACTGCTAAAATATAAAAGACCCTATATTATTATATTTGAAATCTAAGTCGGT
>NW_026091033.1:0-11911 GCF_024586455.1 Bactrocera neohumeralis
CATTCAAGCAAGCTGTTGTCTTCCGCAACCCAAACATGTTTCCCAAACTTCATAAAAAAAGCTTTGGGAAAAGGTTTTCCCAAAGGGGTTGGACAAATTTGCAACACTCCCCTTTCAAATAGATATTCTTTGGGCAGCGATCTCATCCTCAAATTATTCTCAAAAGGTGTTGAGAAAAAATTACAAAAACATTTCCCCTGGCGCAAAATCTTTTTTGGATGGGGTCCAACGGACTAGTTCCCCGGAACCAGCCCAAAAATGACAACCCCAAGTTAAAAAATCTCAAAAGAATCCCTTTAAATTACTCAACAAAAGGTTTTTTTGGGGTTAGAAGAACTTCCCCATATAATCAAACCCCAGAAAGATCGATTTGTGGGGTTTTTTAACAAACCCCCTTTACCCCGGTTTAGATAATGGCCGGTACGTCTTGACTACCACTAAAGCAAAATTTCCCCACACTCGCCTTGGGTCATTCTCTTACCCCCCTGCTACCCCAACAGTTTTTAAATGGAAAAAAAACCTCTTAAAAAGCGAGCAAAAACCAAAGGAATACGGGGGGGTTTTTAGAAGTTTTAACCCCTTTTAAAACCCAAAGGGGAAGTCAGCCCGGGAAAAAAAAATTATAAAAAAAAATTCTTTTTTCCCACATCACCCAGAAAAAAGCCAAAAAAAAAACCCCCAAAGTTAAAGGGATTGTTTTTAAATTATAAAAATCATCAAGTTCAAATTTCCCTAAATGACTTTTTATTTGGGACCCCCCTTTTAAAGTTTAATGCTCCCCCATACTAAATTGGCGTAAAATACAAATACGTTTTAAATAAAATGTTGAAAAATGTATCGACAAATAGTCGTACGTGATGATAAAGATTTTTGGGGTTTTTTCCGAAAATCCCCCCAATATCCCCCGGCGATTTTCCTTTTATTCGTACCACGTGCGGGACGTAAGAAACCATGAAAGTGACTTAAAAGTCACTCGTATAAATAAAAGGGGTTTTTTAAGTATTATTAAATTGGTTTTTTTCCAATGGTTAAATAATTTATTACAACAAACAAAAAAAGGGTTATTTAGGGGCCAATTTTTACTCTCTCAAAGGGGACTTTAAAGTTGTAATGGAGAGGGGTAAATTTCCCTAATATAAAAAAAACAATTCATAATTAATATTAAATACAAATTTTTTTACACAACTCCCCCATATTATACCCTTTTTGCAGTGTTCTTTTGCAAACTTTTTTGGTGCAAATTTAGCAACATTCATGGGCCCCTGCTTTTTGGGGGGCCAAAGTGCCCGGCGGCAAACTTTTTTTGGATGGGCGGAAAACACTTTTGGGGATAATGTTGTTGATATAGCGTCAGTGATAATTTTGTTTTAAAGCATTTGACAATGGGCAAACTTTTTCTTTCGATTTTTGGCATAATTAATTCCCGGGACAAATCTTTGAAAAATAATTTGCGGCGGGGTCCCTTTTTTTTGAATCTTTCCCTTTTTTGGATATAAGGAAAAATTACTTTGGTTGCTATCCCAAAAGCGTCTTTTAAAATAAAACTACGGGCCATCTGCGATTTTTTCCTTTTTTTAAAAGCAGGCCAAAAAAATCAAACTTATTTTCCCGCCTTTTTTTGGCTTATAATAAATTTTTTTCCCTTTTTTTTGTCTCTTAATTTATGCGGGTGTGGTCATCCTTTATTTTTTTTTTTTTTGGGCCCAAAAGTTCAATTGGTTTTTAAAAAAGGGCCAAAAAGGTTCCCCCTTTTTGGGGAAAAAACCGGGAAAAAATTTGAAGGAATACATTTTTTGTTCTTTCAAAATTTCCCCAACATGTAAGACGTTTTGGGTAAAAGACCCCAGCAAAAAAATAAAACTGGTAAAATTTTCCCTCATAAAATTTCAAACTTTTTGACAGTTTAAAAAATTTTGTTGTCTTTTAAGCGTTTCCCCCAAAAAGGGTTTTTATGCAATCATTACTCGCCCTCATTTCACATATCCCCCAAATTTTTTCAATCCATGCTTGTCTGGCTTTGCAGGCATATATTGTCGAAAATGAAACACGACCTCGAAAGGGAACGAGCTGTTCGTGATTGTCAAATTAAAACCAGGCATATAATATTTTCTGAAGTTTTTTATAATGATGTCCCAAATATCTCGTATAGCAGCAAATTTATCCCCCGCTCTACGAGCTATTTCTTGTTGCTTTTCCATCAAATCGTAAGTAGCGCGATAAGTCAGAGATCCCAAAACTCTTTGTAGTCACTTATTCCATTTTTTTGAATTCCTGCATCAGTCAGTAAGCCTATGTAGGAGCGCATCTCAATTTCATCAGTTTGCTTCCATTTTTGTTGCAGCTGTTCAGTAGCATTTATATTTGTGCAATCAACANTAATTTTCAGAACGTCATTGTTAAAAAATAAGGAAAATCCATCCGATGGAGATTGAATGTGTTTGCCTGGCGGCAACATTACTTTGTTTACGCTTCCTGTCACTATGTTGTGAGAAGGTGTCTTCCCGGTAATATTTAGAAGTTCACTCCACTCAGTCCCGTCTTTACCAACAAACACATTTACAAGAGATTCCACTTCTTCAGTATCTGATACACACATTTCATCATCCACTTCACAAACAGTTTCACAGCAGTCCTCTTCGCTATCAGAAGACACTACATCTTCCAAGTCATCAACAATTACTGCACATTCTGCGTTATTATCACTACCCTCATCATCACTATTTGATATAGCTGAGCGAATTTCCATTTCTGCCAATCCTCTCCTCTTTGCCATTTTTCTAAATATTTCAATAATTTTATAGTTAAACTACAGACTATAACCAATATAAGTTTGCAACACAAACCTTTAGTAATTAAAAATTTCAAGTATGTAACATATAACTATACCAAATTTTCTTTACATAAACATAAACTGCGCTAAATAATACAACCTGTTGCTACAAAAGACAGATTTTTTCTCTGTTGTGAATGATACAAGAAGAAATGAAATAAATATGTAGTAAAAACATCAGCTTTGCAAATTATGAAGAACTCAACTTTTGCACATGTTGATCCGATATCTATATCAAAACAATGTTTTCATACAGTGACTGTAAGTCACTACGTGGTACTGTGCGCAGCTATAAACATAAATTTATTTTAACAAATATCTAAAAAAACAATTTTATTAAGAATTATGAATTTTTTCAAAGGTGAATTATGATTGAACGAATACATTAAATCTTGTCCAAGATTAAAAAATATTACAACAAGTACACCAGTTTAAATTTAAAAAGTGACTCAAAGTCACAACGTGGTACGAATAGGGTTAAATTAAAAACAGTTACCTTTGGCGTAAACTGTGCCCCATACCTCGCCATTCGTACACTCCACGAGCTGGCAGAAAACACAAAGTCAGAATTTCCGCTGGCAACACAAGTGTTGAAAACACAAACGTATGTAGACGACATTCTGTCTGGAAGCCACCATCTTCCACAGGCATACGAGTCACTAGCACAAGTGACACAAGCGCTCAATACAGCAGGGTTTCCGTTGAAAAAGATAACGTCAAACCACCCTAATATTTTAAAGGACATACCGAAAGAAAATCTATTAGACACTAATTTCTTTAAATTCGAAAAAGAAAGCACAACAAAAACTTTGGGGATACAATGGAATGCGATATCTGACCAGTTTTCATACACTAATGAGTCAATATCCGCACTATCAGCTATAACAAAGAGGCAAATTTTATCCTCGGTGGCAAAACTTTTCGACCCCGCAGGATGGCTTTCGCCAATTATGATACAAGCAAAGATTCTAATACAAGAATTGTGGCTAGACGGAACTGACTGGGATGAACAAGTGAAACCACTTCGTTTAGAAAAGTGGTCCCAGTTCGCGGGTAATCTGAATGATATCTCATAGATACAAGTCCCACGATGGATAAATTATGCCCCAGAGCACAAAGTCGAACTACATGGCTTCTGTGATGCCTCTGAAAAGGCATATTGTGCCACCATCTATGTGCGCACACAATCTGACACAGCGACCACCAGTCACCTACTGGTAGCCAAAGCAAAGGTGGCTCCGCTAAAAACAATAAGTCTGCCACGACTGGAACTATGTGGTGCGCTACTACTAGCCAAACTCGTATCCATGGTGCAAACGCATCTAAATATGACCAAATACAAATTGTATCTCTGGTCTGATTCTGAAATTGTATTAGCCTGGTTAGAAAAACCTCCACATGCATGGAAGACGTATATTTCAAATCGAACGTCTCAAATCCTTGACCTAGTGGGATCAGCCACTTGGCGACACGTGGCCAGTGCTGACAATCCTGCGGACCTAGGTACAAGGGGGTGCAAGCCTCTGCACGTTGCAACCACCACTCTTTGGTGGAATGGTCCTCGATGGTTAATAGAATCCCCCGATTCTTGGCCACGATCGCCCATACGCAATATAATTGCCCCCGAAAGTCGAAAAATCGACTCCTTTCACACGACATTAGATGATACTGACATCCTTGAGCGATTTTCATCATACCCTCGAGCCCTCAGGGTAATCGCTTACGTGCTCAACTTCATAGAGCGACTCAAACTTAGAATTAAGGGAATACGCACAATATATCCCCAAGGCGATACATTGACGCACCTAGACCTAGAAAAGGCAAAGGTCGCTCTTATCACTTATACTCAGTCGCGCCACTTCAGCTGCGAGATTTCACTACTAAGAGAATCGAAGCCGATTAACAAAAGGAGCTCACTCTTAGTACTAAATCCATTTCTGGATACGAAAGGTCTGCTTCGTGCTAATTGTCGGCTTGCTAACTCAAGCCTGACATATAACGAACGCCATCCTCTAATAATACCAGAGAAGTCTTGACTTGCAACATTGCTACTCAAGTATGTACACATACTAATGTTGCACGCGGAACATCGCCTAATGCAATATATAATCCGCCAAGAGTTCTATATTCCACGGCTTAAGCCTCAAATAAAAAAGTGCATTTTCATGTGCAAGATCTGCACTATGCATAAACAGAAGATGAGGACGCAGATTATGGCAGCACTTCCACCGGAACGCTGCAACTTCGCTCTGCCTTTCACTATCACAGGTGTTGATTTTGCTGGGCTTTTTCAGATAAAGGCATCCATGCTAAGATCTCCTAACCTAATGAAAGGCTACGAGGCTGTCTTTGTCTGTTTTACGACAAAAGCAGTGCACCTCGAGCTATGTACTAATCTGACAAAAGAGGCTTTTCTCGCGGCATTTCTCGCTTCGTCGGACGACGCGGTTTTCCGTCCAAACTTATGAGCGACAATGGAAAAACCTTTACCGGAGCTCAAAGAGCCACAGAAAAACAGTTTGTGGACTTTATTAAACAAGTCTCCCCTGAGATTGTGCAAAAGTACGCCCCCCAAGGCATTAATTGGCAATTCATCCCCCCAAGAGCTCCTCATGTGGGTGGTTTATGGGAATCAGCTGTAAAAAGCTTCAAATCCCACTTAAAAAAGGTAGCTGGAAACTACAAATTTAATTACGAAGAATTTACAACTCTATTTATTCGCATTGAAGCCGTTCTCAATTCACGGCCACTAACAACACTCTCGCAAGATCCCTCAGATCTCACAGCCCTAACACCAGGGCACTTTCTCAAAGGAGCACCCATTCTGGCCACACCTGAGCCAGGCGTGGAGTCGCTATCCTTATTAAATCGATGGGAAAGAATTTAAATTCTCCATCATAATTTCAGTCGCAGATGGAAAGAAGACTATTTAAAGGACCTCCACAAGAGGTAACGATGGAAAACATCCGAAAATGCCCCAAAGCTTGGAGATTGTGTACTTATTAACGACGATTGTCTCCCACCTACCGAGTGGCGACTTGGCCGTATAGAAAAGCTCCATTATGGCTCAGACGGCCACATCCGGGTCGTTGACCTCCGTACTCAAAACGGAATACTCACCAGACCGCTGGTTAAATTATGCTTTCTACCAACCGCGGATAATAACGAAAATCCGACACTAAACAATCCGAACATAATGCCGTAACACAAATGAAAATAAATCAATAAAATCGCAACCCGCAACCAACCGTTAACAATAACAATAAAATTTACAAAAAAATGGTCGGTCAATACGACGACCCAGTCATGCCACATAACGTGGCACAATCGCATATTCCATTTATATACTACCATGTATATTCAAATATAATTTTTTACAGAGATCAAGATGGACGTGGACATGCCTACGATCCCGACACCAACTGTTCGGTCGGCTACCAACGTGGCACGTACTGGGCCTACTCCTCCGCCCCGCCCAACCAATGCTACGGTATCGACTGCCGCTTCTGGTAGTGGCTCACGAGCAGCCCCATCCACGCCATCCGCTCAAGTCGAGCCGCGTCGCATCCGATGCCCGCTATGTCGCCGGAAACATCGACTACATCACTGTGGGCTCTTTAAGGAGCTAACACCAACACAACGCCAGCGTGTTGCCCAGGCACATGAGCACTGCCTCAACTGCCTGTCGCACACGCATGTGACGCAGGAGTGTGTTTCCTCCGATTTATGCCACACTTGTGGCAGACCACACCACACGCTGCTGCACAAGACCCCACGACGCGATGTAGGTCGGCCAGCTGCCTCAAGCACGGGTAGGGCAACGCAAGGCAATCAGACGGTACGACGCCGAACTACTGCAGCCCGGCCAGCGCCCCATCAGTGGCGTCTGCACCACGTTGCACCAACCAGGCGTCGTCCAAAAGCGCCACAGCATCGCCCCGCTACTGGACTCAGCAACGTAATGGCAACTCTCCAGCAACTACAAAGATTACTAGGCTGAATATTCGCCTAGGGGGGCCGGGATGGCTAAATGAGATAAGCCGCCCCCCCCTAATGCCACTACATGAATACACCACCACCACCAATACACCACACACCCAGAACCTACATTCCACAGGGCCCACACATCAACACTACCCACACGCGAGAGGACATCCACACACGCAAACACATACCACACGGGTGAAAAGGGTCAACTAAAAAGTTTAAGATCAGTCTCGTTTTGATCTCCAATCGAAGCTTACGCATCGCCGCTGTGGTCCTCGCGACTTTTGATTTAAAATAAGAATAACTTTTGATTTAAAATAAGAATAACTGGTGTTATTTAAGAATAACTGGTGTTAAAATAAGAATAACTTGTGTCAATAGTTCTGAATTGTTATTCACATCACACGCAACATCCTCTGTTGTACATTGGAAAACCGAAACTAATAAAATATCAGTCAGCATTGAAATTACTTTTATACACCTTAACCGTGTGTTTTATTGCAATTTGTGAAAGTGGTAAGTGTGTCAACGAAAAAGTGAAGTGGGCACCTGCTCAAACAGTGCTAAATCAAACAAAGAGGTTGCAAGCCACTGCACCTCACCAGCACTACACTCTGGTGGAATGGTCCAACATGGCTAACAGAATCACAAGAATTCTGGCCAAAGTCTCCCGCTCGTAATATAATACCTCCGGAAAGTCGGAAAATTGAAAATTTTCATATCACTCCAGAAGAGGTTGATATTCTCCACCGATTTTCTTCATTTCCTAGAGCACTAAGAGTAGTCGCTTACATGCACAAATTCACCGAAAGACTTAAACAAAAAATGAAAGGGATACCAAATGATCCTTGCGTACAACTAACGCATACCAATTTGCAACATGCCAAAGTTAGTCTCATTACCTACACCCAAACTCGCTATTTCAGTCGAGAGAAAGCAAAGTTGGTCGAAAGACGACCACTAGAAAAGGGAAGCTCTCTTCTCGTCTTAAATCCATTCTTGGACGCTAAGGGATTAATAAGGGCAAATGAAATATTAGCGAATTCCAGCCTCAGTTACAACGAACGGCATGCCATTATTATACCTGAGAAATCCCGTTTTACTCATTTATTCTTAATATACCTTCACCAGCTTACATTACATGGTGAGCATCGCTTGATGCAGCAAATGGTCCGACAAGAATTTTATATACCGCGACTAAAGCCACAACTTAAAAAGACGATTTTTATGTGTAAACAATGTACCTTGTACAAACTTAAAATGCGTACGCAGATCATGGCAGCTTTACCACCTGAACGCTGCAATTATGCTCTACCTTTTACTATTACTAGGGTTGATTTTGCGGGACCTTTCCAGATAAAGGCCTCGATGTTAAGATTTTCTTCATTTAGAAGAGGGTATTTGGCTGTTTTTGTATGTTTTACGACAAAGGCAGTACACCTTGAGCTTTGTTCAGATCTGACAACTGCGGCTTTCCTCGCAGCATTTGCACGCTTTGTCGGACGACGCGGATTTCCCTCAAAGATTATGAGCGACAATGGGAAAAACTTTATCGGAACTCAAAGAGCCACCGAGAAAGAGTTCATAAACTTTATGAAAGAAAAAATATGCACCCCAAGCGATCGATTGGCAGTTTATACCTCCATGTTCTCCACACATGGGCGGACTCTGGGAATCAGCAGTAAAAAGCTTTAAGTCCCATTTAAAGAAAACGGCTGGTAATCATAAATTTAATTATGAGGAGTTTACTACACTACTCACTCGTATCGAAGCAGTATTAAATTCAAGACCTATATCACCACTCTCGCAAGATCCTCCGATTTCACAGCCTTACACCTGGACACTTCCTCAGAGGAGCTCCTCTTCTCGCCATACCTGAGACAGAAGGAGACTCACTCAGTTTAATAAATCGATGGGAAAGAATCAAGATTCTCCATCATGAATTCAGCCACAGATGGAAGGAGGACTATCTTAAAGATCTCCATAAGAGATATCGATGGAAAACGATCCAGAAGGAGCCCAGTACAGGCGAATCCGTCATCATACAGGACGAATTCCTTCCCCCAACCGAATGGCGACTAGGTCTCATTGAAAAGGTACATCGGGGACGAGATGGTCATATAAGAGTATTAGATGTACGAACACAAACTGGCCTACTAACTCGACCGAAGAACCGATCACCGAAAACAAGCGAACGCAAACGCATACATAAAATCAAGCAATAATTAATAAAAAATACACCGTTTTACAATCCGTACGTACCATCCAAAAACCTAATGAACGCGATTAATAATAAACAAAAAAATCCATATGTACACTGGCAGCAGTAGCACTGAATATACATAAAAAATACAAATAAAACATATATTGTTCATACATATTTAATAAGAAAATCAAAAACATTGTGAATACTAAAGTGAATATACATAAAAAATACAAATAAAACATATATTGTACATACATATTTAATAAGAAAATCAAAAACATTGTGAATACTAAAGTGCCAACCCGTTGAAGTTTTCCCCGAAAAGAAAAATATATACATAAGTGATTGAAATTTTACTCTTTTACCTTCAAACTGTAAATTTTTCAATTAAGCCCAAATAAAAAAGTGATACATAATTCAAGGCTACAAGTAAGTATAACAAGTGAAACTAAGTGCATAGAACAAATACTATCCCAGGATTTCGAGAATATCAAGAATATATAAGATATTTGCCCTTAAAGTTGAAAATTACAACTAGTTTATTATTTATTTCTTATATTAATTGTGTTATGAACTTTTAATTTTACTTATAATAAGTGTAAGACTTACAGTGACGAGCAATGCTGTTAAAGACGCTTTTATATCAACTAAGTATATTCCACCAGTTAGAGCTGTATCTTAATATTTTTGTTTCGAAATGTCGTGTGTGGACATCATATTTTACCTTTACTGTAAAAGTGCCAAGATCAAACAACACAAACTAGTATGCTGAGCAAAAGTTAGTAATTGCGATGAGAACAAGGGAATTTTTTGTTGTTAAGTGATAATTGAACTGTCTTATAACAAACATGACAATGCAAACAGAAAATTTTAAAAGAGGAGAAATCTGTGCGTAAAGTAGCAAGAAAATGCAAAGTAAGCCATGTGACCTTGCACAGGATAAAAAAAAACATATTTGCAACCCACGTCCAACAACAAAGGTTGTCGGTCCAGAAAATATAACGACCGACAATGCCGCCATCTCGCCCAATTATTCACTTCGAAAAATGCGGTGACACCCGCGGCAGGTCTTAAACTGATAAATATCGAAGCAGGTTAGTGGACGGCGCGCCGTTTATTAAAAAAAAATAGCCTTAAAGCTTTAGAAAAGAAAAAACCAAGGATGACAAAAAGACATGTACGGCTGCAGCGCCATTTTGTTGCAAGACATGAACACTGAACTGAAGATTGGTATTTGGTAAGTTTAAAACATTTTTTTTTTAATTTTTACTTTATTTTTTATTTTTAAGATAATATGGTCTGATGAGACAAACATAAATCGTTATCAATCTGATAGACGTTCGTAGTACTATACACGATTAGAGCAAACCATGGTTTGGGGGTGTATACGCATTGATAGGATCTTGCGTAAGGAGCAGTATCTGAACATTTTTCAACAAAATTTGACGACAGTCATCGAATAATTGGGTCTTCCTGCTGAAAGAGTTATCTTGAAGCAAGACAACGACCCGAAGCACACGGCTCGTGACTGGGTAAAACGTCAAAATTTTTCGGTCTCCCACAATCACCGGACTTGAATCCAATGGAAAATTTGTGGAGTCATGTCAAGTCGCAGCTGGCAAAGTACTCTCATCCTCCTAATGGGTTAAATGAGTTATGGGAGCTCAGAAGTTTGTAACACAATACCCCCCGACTTTTTATCGAAAAACAAGCTAAGGGTTTTCGATCAAATATTAAATTTATGATTTTGTATAGTATTATGTTTTAATATTACATCAAGTGCAAAACTGTAATATTGAGTTATTTTTATCTTTTTATTTTCAAAAAATTTTCATGGTTTTTAAAATACCATATTTAGCTATTTTAATAAAGCTAAGGTTCCAATTAATTAAAAACATAAATGTAATCATAAAAATGTTTGTCTAATTTTGTATGCGGTGTCATTTAATAATAGATCTCTTTGAAGTGTTACAATATTGCCCTTCACTGTATATTGCTTTCTTCTTTTATATACACTGACTTGACCAAATTGTATCTACATTAATTTAATATTAAACAGCGGGTCAGCGTTATTTGAAATACGAATTTTTGCGATTTAAAAAAATTTTGCGCTTTTATATCCACTAATTCGTTTGTACACACTTTTATACCGTGTTCAGACCGACACTTAATCACACGATTTCGGTTGTTGAGTGGTTTATCCCACTAATCTTATAAATTTATCAAGATTTCGCCATACAAAAATGAAAGTTCAAAATCACTTCATCGGAGTGATTTGAAACTGATCCACGCTAAATCTCTCTGTGCGACTCTGATTTTCCGCCATCTACTTGGCAGCATTGGAAATCTATTACATTATCACAGCTGATTTAGACACTACAAAAAGGAAAAAATGTTAGTAACGTAAGTCACTAGTATACTTACGTGGTATAGTATACGTATGAGATCGAAAATAAAACCCACTGATTTTCACACTCGTTGTAAAATTTATTTAATTACAAAATTTAGGTATATATGTATATATACTCTATGTGTATATTTTTATTGTTATGTTCTGCGGAACCCACTGCTGCACACGGTTGACGAACTTGGTGATTCACTTCACTCCCGTCACTTGGCGGTTTTAATAAGAAATAAATTTCGGTTAAAAATGAAAAACTAAATGTCACGGACGACTGCTTTGCTTCACGGATGCAAGCGGTAAGAGGCCGATCCCGGTCGGATCAATCCCTTTTGAAGGTTTGGGTGGTGAATAGATGCTGATTACGATCGTGATCGTGTGGTTGTTGTGTTGTAGTGTTGTAGTAATGATCGGTGTTAAGTACTGTGTTTGATGCGTGTGTGTGTATTGGTGTATGCTGTGAAATGTTGGGTGATGAGGTGTTGTG
>NW_026091034.1:0-5439 GCF_024586455.1 Bactrocera neohumeralis
ATTGGAAAAAGGAATTAACTTAAAAAGAAACTAAAATTTGGAGCAATTTTTTAAACGAAAATGTGATATACAAGAAAATCGACTTTAACCTTTATGATGTAATTTTCCGCCGCCGTTATGGTTATTCCCCTTGTAAGATAAAAAGGTTTTTTTACTAAAATGTTAAATTTAAAGATTCAGCAACTAATATCATTAAATGTATAACAAGAAAAACGACTTTATATTAATATAAGGGGTTTAATTCTTCCAAACCTGCCGATATGCCCCCGTCCACTTTTGAATATCAAGAAGGTTAATTAAATTTAAAAAAGTTAAGAAAAAATTTTAAGCAACTTAATATTGATTAAATGATATAAAAAAATCGACTTAAATTTTTAAATAAAATAAAATTTTCCAAAAGGCGCCTTTTGGCTTTGTCCACTTCGAAGGGGGAAAAGGTAATTAACTTAAATATTTAATAATACTTCGCAACCATACGATTCCCAAATTTTATATACAAGAAAATGACTTTTGCCCTTTATGGGTAAGGGCTTCCAAATGGTGCCCTTATGGTTTAGTCCATTCAGTAAATAAAAGGTTAATTCTTAAAAAATGTTAAAATAATATTAAAAATCCATATCATTGCCAAAAGTATATATAAGAAAATCGACTTTTTTCCTTTTATAAGGAGTGGGAATTTTCCAAATGCCCCCATGGTCTTTGTCCATTTCAGTAAGAGAAGAAGGATTTAAATTAAATATGTTAAATTAATGATTTGAGACCAAACGAGCCAAAAAAAAGAAAATCGACTTTAACCTTAATATAAAGGGTGTGAATTTTCCAAAAGCCCGGGCCTTGGTTTTTTTGTCCACTTCAAGATGAAGGAAGTTAATTAATTAAAAAATGTTAAATTAAATTTTTAAAACAACCAAATCATTCAAATGTAATACAGGGAAAAACGACTTTATATTAATATGGATGGGAATTCTTCCAAATGCGCCCATTCTTTGTCCATTTAGAAATTGCCAAATTTGTATATACAAGAAAATCGACTTTATACCTTAATATAAGGATGTGGAATTCTTCCAAATGCACTGCCGTTATGGCTTTATGTCAACTTCAGTAATATGAAGAAGGTAAATTAACTTATATATGTTAAACTTATTATTTGCAGCAACTCAATATCGATTATTAAATGTGCATATACAAGAAATTCGACTTTATACCTTAATATAAGATTGTGGAATTCTTCCAAATGCGCCGCCGTTATGGCTTTATGTACACTTCAGTAAGATGAAGAAGGTAAATTAACTTAAATATGTTAAACTAATGACTTGCAGCAACTCAATATCGATTGCCAAATGTGTATATACAAGAAAATCGACTTTATACCTTAATATAAGGATGTGGAATTCTTCCAAATGCGCTGCCGTTATGGCTTTATGTCCACTTCAGTAAGATAAAGAAGGTTAATTATCTTAAATATGTTAAATTAATGATTTGCAGCAACTCAATATCGATTTGCCAAATGTGTATATACAAGAAAATCGACTTTATACCTTAATATAAGGATGTTGAATTCTTCCAAATGCGCTGCCGATATGGCCCTATGTCCACTTCAGTAATATCAAGAAGGTTAATTAACTTAAATAAGTTAAGTAAATAATTTGAAGCAACTCAATATCGATTGCCAAATGTGTATATACAAGAAAATCGACTTAATACCTTAATATAAGGATGTGGAATTCTTCCAAATGCGCTGCCGTTATGGCCTTATGTCCACTTCAGTAAGATGAAGAAGGCTAATTAACTTAAATATGTTAAGCTAATGATTTGCAGCAACTCAATATCGATTGCCAAATGTGTATATACAAGAAAATCGACTTTATACCTTAATATAAGGATAAGGAATTCTTCCAAATGCGCTGCCGTTATGGCTTTATGTCCACTTCAGTAATATGAAGAAGGTTAATTAACTTAAATATGTTAAAATAATGATTTGCAGCAAAATCCATATCGATTTGCCAAATGTGTATATATAAGAAAATCGACTTTGTACCTTAATATAAGGATGTGGAATTCTTCCAAATGCGCTGCCGTTATGGCTTTATGTCCACTTCAGTAAGATAAAGAAGGTTAATTAACTTAAATATGTTAAATTAATGATTTGCAGCAAATCAATATCGATTGCCAAATGTGTATATACAAGAAAATCGACTTTATACCTTAATATAAGGATGTGGAATTCTTCCAAATGCGCTGCCGTTATGGCTTTATGTCAACTTCAGTAAGATGAAGAAGGTTAATGAACTTAAGATAAGGATGTGGAATTCTTCCAAATGTGCGTTATATGCAAAAAATTCGACTTTATTTGCACCTTAATATAAATTGGAATTCTTCCAAATGCTGCCGTTGCTTTATATCAACTTCAGTAATATGAAGAATGTTAATTAACTTAAATCATTGAAGTAAATGATTTGAAGCAACTCAATATCGATTGCTAAATGTGTATAATATACAAGAAAAAAATCGACTTTATACCTTAATATAAGAATGTGGAATTCTTCCAAATGCACTGCCGTTATCGCTTTATATCTACTTCAGTAGGACGAAGAAGGTTAATTAACTTAAATAAGTGAAGTAAATGATTTGAAGAAACTCAATATCGATTACTAAATGTGTATATACAAGAATTTCGACTTTATACCTTAATATAAGGATGTTGAATTCTTCCAAATGCACTGCCGTTATGGCTTTATGTCAACTTCGGTAAGATGAAAGGATGAGTACTTAAATAAGTGAAGGGAAATAATTTGAAGTAATAATATTGATTGCCAAATGTTAACATACCTACAAGAAAAAACATTTCATTTTTTTTTGGGGGTTTGGAATTTTTCCCAAAAGCCTTTGTTAAGGCCTTTTGTCCCTTCTGTAAAATGAAAAAGGGTTAATTCCAAATAAATTGGGGAAAAAATTTAAACAACTCAATATCGATTCCAAATGTTTTTGGAAAAAACGACATACCCTTTAAAAAAGGTTTGGGGAAATTTTTCCAAAGCCTCCGGTTAAAAGGGAATGTCAACCTTTAAATATAAAAAAAAGGTTTTAAATTCAAATAAGTGAAGGAAATAATTTTTTAAAGAAAAATCAATTTTCATTACCAAAAAAAGTGATTTCAAAAAAATGAAAATTTATACCTTAATATAAGGATGTGGGGTTCTTTAAAAAGCGCTGCCCGTTATGCCCTTTTGTCCCTTCAGTAAGGGGGAAGGTTTTTTTAAAAATGTTAAAAAAATGATTGGCCCAATATCGTTGCCCTTTTATTTAAAAAAAATCGGCTTTAATAAATAAGGATGTGGAATTCTTCCAATTACCTTTTCCGGGTTTAAAAAATTTCCCTTCAATAAAAAAAAAAAGGAAAATTAATTTTCTTAAAATATTTAAAAATTTAAAATTTTTAACAACTCAATATCCGAATTAAATTTAAAATTTCAAAAAAAAATCCGACTTTTTCCTTAATATAAGGATGTGGGAAAATTTTTCCCAAAAAACGGCCGTTATGGTGTTTTGTCCCCTTCGTAAAAATGAAGGAAGGGTTGGTTAAATTTTTTTAAATTTTGGTTTGAAACAAATCAAAATTTGATTGAAATTTTATAAAGAGAAAATCGACTTTATACCTTAATATAAGGGAATTAAAATTTTTTAAATCCTTTTCCGTTATGGCTGTCCCCAAGAATTAAAAAAAGTTAATTAACCCAAATAATTAAATTTAATTTTGGAAAACAACTCAATATCGGTTCCAAAAAGTGTATATACAAGAAAATCGACTTTATACCTTAATATAAGGTGTGGAATTCCCGTCGCCTTTTTGGTTCCTTTTGTCCCCCAATAAAGAAGAAAGGGAGTGCTTAAAAAAGTTTTTAAGGGGAAACAACAATAAAAATCGTTCCTGTGTATATACCGAAAAAGTTTATACCTTTAAAATAAGGGTGTTTTTCCCAAAAAGGGTGCCATTGGGTTTATTCCACTTTAATTAAAAAAAGGGAAAGGGTTAAAATTTTCTTAAATATATTTTAAATTTAAAGATTTTCAGCAACTCAATTTTCCTGGGAAAGTAAAATATAAAAATCGACTTTATACCTTAACATAAGATTGTGGAATTCTTCCAAATGAAAAGCCGTTATGGTTTTATGTCCACCTCAGTAAGATGAAGAAGGTTGATTCTTTAAAAAAAAAAAATTTTTTTAAAAATTTGAAACAAAATCAAAATTTGATTGCCAAAAATTTTTTTATAAAAAAAAAAAACAAACCCAAAAAACCGCCTTATGCCCCACTTCGGGAAGATGAAAAGGTTTAAATTAACCCAAATATTAAATTAAAATTTAAAAAAAATCAATTCGATTGCCAAATGTATAAAACAAGAAAATCATTTTACCCCTTAAAATAAGGTGTGGGGAAAATTTTTAAATGCCCTTTTTTATGGCTTTATTCCCCTTCAGTAAAATGAAAAGGGTTTTGAAAAAAGTTTTTAATTAAATTTTTTAAAAAACCCCCAATATCGATTTTAAATTTTTATATAAAAACGGCTTTTACCTTAAAATTGGGGGTTGGGGTTTTTCAAATCGCTTGGGGATGGCCTTTTTTCCACTTCGTAAGATGAAAAGGGTTTAAATTTAAATATTAAAAAAAGCTTTTAAAAAAAATCAATATCGTTCCCAAAAGTGTTTTATACAAGAAAAAACATTTATACCTTTAAAATGGATTTGGGAAATTTTAAATGCCGCCTTGTAGGCCAAAGTCCTTAAATGGTTTAAAAAGAAAGGGTTAATTTTTCAAATTTTTGCCAAATGTGATATCCAAAAAAATCGAAAAATTTTTACCCAAAAATAAGGGAAAATTTAAAATTTTCCAAATCCTGCCGTTTTGTTTTGTCCCTTTTAAAACAAAAAGAAGGTTTTTGAAAATTTAAATAATAATTTTAAAAAAAATCAAAAGATTGAAATTTTGTATATACAAAAAATCGGAAAATTTATACCTTTAAAATAAGGAATTAAATTTTTTTAAAAAAGGTTTGGGTTTAAAAACCCCTTTCCCCCTTAGTAAGGAAGAAAAGGTTAATTCTTAAATATTTAAAAAAATGACCAGCAAATCAAAAATCGATTGCCAAAAATTAAAATTTTCAAGAAAATCGACTTTATCCTTAATATAAGATTGGAAATTTTTTTAAATGCATGGTTTTGGCTTAAAGTCCACTTCAGTAAATAAGAAGAAAGGGTTAAACAAATAATTAAAAAAATAATTTCAAACAAAAAAAATATCATTTTAAAAAGTTATATATTGAAAATCGACTTTACCCAAAAATTTAAAATAAGGATGTGGAAATTTTCCAAATCTTTTTCTTATGGCCTTTTGTCCCTTTAGTAAGAAAAGAAAAAAATTAAAAATTATTTAAATTTAAAG
>NW_026091035.1:0-10530 GCF_024586455.1 Bactrocera neohumeralis
GGGTAAATCTTTCCGTTTCAACTCAATCTTATAAAATGAAAATCGGTGAAAATTAGGCGTGGTCCCCCTTCTAAATGATGCGGATGCTAAATCAACCAAACATGCGCTGTAAATATGTGTAAAATCAGATAATAACCAAGACCACTCTCCAAATGTTGGTTATATTGAAAACTACCAAAGGTGCGAAAACGCACAGAATAAATGCGCCACAAAATTTCACAATCAAATGATTGAGAAGGGTTTTATAGGTTCAAGTGTAAAATTACATAAAGGAGTGGCACCGCCCACTTTTAAGTAAAATCCTATAACTCAAAAACTACTTGACCAATTTCAACTAAAATTGGTTATGAGGATATCCAATTATTCCTATTATAAACTGTAACACATATGTACTTCTCATATAACAAACTTTTGAATTTCACACTGATTTTATACAAATCAAACATCAACTATCAGAATGCCCCTTTTCCCAAATAGTTCCCTCAAGAATTTCATCAAACGCTCAAAATCATATCGTAATTGGACTATAACTTTTCAAGGACCTACAAACCAAATATGTGGAAAATAGTACATATGGCGGATATTTTACCGAACATATCGAGATCGAGATCTGAGAGATCTAGTTTTAAGATTTTGTACGAATATTTTTCTGATTACAGCATGTCCTTGTGCCAAAAAATGGGTAAAATTTTGTCAATAATTCCCTTAGCCCCCATGTACCTCATATAAATATTTTTGATTTTCGGCTAGATTTATACCGCATCTATTGGTCAATATGTAAGAAATTTAATGAAATAAAAAAAAAACATCTGTCTAATAACATTACATATATCCTCATATCTAAAATGGATGATGTCAGAGCAATACTTCCCCTGGCCTCCATATACCTAATATTTTTCAAACATTCGCTTGACTTTATATCTTATACAAGGTGCGTCCCAAAGTAAACAGGAATCTAGCGCCCCCTGGTGGCGCCATCTATATGTCGACTAATGCATTAGAATCTTTAGAAGCTATCTTTATCAATTATCCAGTGACATTTCTTTGATTGGAAGTGAAGTTATTGCGTTTTAAGTGTCAGTATATTTGTGTTATCGGTGCGAAAATGAGCTTCGAACAAAGAGCCAACATTAAATTTTATTTTAAAATTGATAAAACTTTTACCGAAACGTTTCAGTTGATGAAACAAGTTTATGGCGATGATTGCCTATCCCGTAGCAGAGTGCACGAGTGGTTTCAACGTTTTCAAAGTGATCGTGAAGACATAAATGACGATCAACATGTGGAACAGATCGAGTCTATTGTGTTCAAAATTCTAATTTTTGCAAAAAGTAAGCAAACAAAAATAAGATAAAAACAAACAAACAAATAAAAAACAGTGCACACAAACTTTTAATAATAAACATTAACAAATAGTGCACAAAACAAATATATAAAAACAAAAAACAAAACAAAAAAACAAACAGTAATGAGTGCTTCGCAGCCTCAACTGCAAAACCGTAGGCATTCCTTAAATGCCTACTTCAGTTTGTCGAGCCAACAAAAGCAACTCCGGGCAAAAAAAAAATGTAACGGCTATGATGAGTCATCGCATCGATCAGATGAAAGAGAGACTAAGCAAGCGCAGTCAGCAGAAGCAGCAGTAAACAGCAATCGGGCAACAACAAATCCACTGACAGCAGCCACTATGCAGCCAGCAAGCACCCGGACAGCGAAGGAAAATAAAATGCAAGGTGAGAATGTACCAAGCAAAAAAGGGCCATCAGTTCAGACTGGTATTGATCGCTACATTAATGTAAAAAGGAAATTGAGTCCTATTAAAACAGCGGTCAATACCAAAAAATTTCTAGCAAACACGCCAATCACCAAAAAGCCAGAAATTCTTAATGGCAACAGATTTGCCTTATTAAGCAAAGGGCCTAACGACGAAGCAAAGGGTACCACCACGGTCGTGAATACCAAACCCTCCAATCTATTTGCGTGAGCGTAGCTCAAATGCGCTTGTTTCAAAAATGAGCAATATAATAGGCACAAACAATTTCCACATTGTGCCTTTGAAAAAAGGTAACATAGATGAAACAAAAATTCAAACATACACTGAAAAAGTTTCATGGAAATTGTAAAATTCCTATCAAATGATAACAAGAATTACTACTCTTACCAACTGAAGAGCTCAAAAGGCCTAGTTGTTGTCATAAAAGGTATAGAGTCTTCGGTAGACTCTAACGATGTTAGAGAAGCACTAGAAGAAGGTGGTTTTAGCATTAAATCAGTAGTAAATATTTTTAACAAGAACAAAGTCCCACAACCAATGTTTAAAATAGAATTGATGCCAGATTCCAACAAATTAAAGAAAAATGAAGTACACCCGATTTACAATTTAAAATATCTTCTCCATCGCAGAATCACCGTTGAGGAACCACACAGGAGAAATGGTCCAGTACAATGTACAAACTGCCAAGAGTATGGACACACGAAAGCATATTGCACTCTACGAAGTGTATGTGTAGTATGTGGTGATCTACATCCAACTTCAAAATGTACTCTTAAAAAAGAGGATTTAAATAAAAAATGCAGCAATTGTGGAGGAAATCACACTGCTAACTACAGAGGTTGCCCTGTATACAAAGATTTAAAATCGAAGTTGTCACAGGGCATCCAAGCACGTCGTAACCAAATTATGAATATTCCATCTAATGAAAATATTAAAATCCCCGTCCAAATTTCAAAACCAGTAAATCTTAAGGACAATGCTACACAAGGGAGTTATGCAAACGTGGTGAAAGGCAATACTACACAAATGCAATTGCCCCAAAACCAACCAAATGGTAATCAAATCACAAAACCAAATGTTGCAAACTTTTTTAAGTAAAAAATGAGTGTATTGAACATTTGTTTATGGAATGCTAACGGTGTTAACCAACATAAATTGGAACTCATTAGATTTCTGGATGAAAAAAGTATCGATGTAATGTTATTGTCAGAAACTCATCTTACGAACACAAAACAATTTCTTTATACCGGGATTTAGACTCTATGTTACAAACCACCCAGATGGAAAGGCACATGGAGGAACAGCAGTGTTGGTTAGAAAACGGTTAAATTAAATCACAATTACAAGCTACAACAATAACTATTAAAAATCGCTGCGGGGACTTAAATCTGACGGCCATATACTGCCCACCTCGGTTTAAAATTACAGACATCCAATTCAAAGACTTTTTTGGAACACTAGGCCATAGATTTATAGCAGGTGGAGATTACAATGCAAAGCACACGTATTGGGGCTCACGGCTAATTAATCCGAAAGGACGACAGCTGTATCACACTATTATAAATAGGCACAATAACCTTGACATAATATCTCCTGGTAAGCCGACATATTGGCCTAGTGATCGTAAAAAAATACCAGATTTAATTGATTTTGCTGTAATCAAAAATATAGATAAATCGCTTATAACAGCTGATACAAGTACTGACCTATCTTCTGATCACTCTCCTGTACTAATAAAGTTATGTGAACAACCCATATTTGTTAATCCAAAAGTAGGTTTGACTTCTTATAAAACGAATTGGCTAAAATATAAAAAATACGTGAGTAGCCACATTAATGTTGAGTACAAAATAAATACAGGTAGAGATATCGACGAAAGCATAGAAGAACTCAATGATATAATAACTAAAGCAGCTGTCTTAGCAACACCAAACAAAAACTATAAGCCGCTTGGTGCCAGAAAAATTACTAACAGAGAAATAGAAACGCTTGTAAATGAAAAAAGGCGTGCAAGGCGTGAATGGCAGATAAGTCGCTCCCCTTCCACTCAGCTTCAATTGAAATCAGCTGCACGTAAACTAAAAAAAGCGCTTAAACGTGAGGAAGAATCCAATACCGAAATGTATATAAAGAAGCTGTGTCCAAATTCAAGCAAGCAAAATTCTCTTTGGAAAGCCCAAAAGTCCCTGAAGCCGCCAACTAACTCCAACATGCCTATATGAGACATGGGCGGAAATTGGGCTCGAAGTGACGAGGAAAAGGCTAATTGTTTTGCAAATTACCTAGAAAAGGTATTTCAACCAAATTGCCCAAAGAACAACTTCGAGTTGTCCAGCTTACCCAACACAGTTAAGTCACTCAAGTCTTTTAAGACTTCACCTGCTGAAATTATTAGAATAATAAAAGAACTTAAATCAAAAAAGTCACCAGGACATGATAATATTACCCCAAAAATGCTAATTGAGTTACCAAATATTGCTGTGCTCTCTTCGCTCTTCAGTGCAATTCTTAATCTCGGATACTATCCTATTTCATGGAAAAAGTCGCAGATTATCTTGATAGATAAACCTGGGAAAGACTTAACACAGCCGTCTTCATACAGACCAATCAGTCTTCTACCCTGTCTTTCTAAAATATTTGAAAAAGTGTTACTATCAAAGATGTCTCCTTTCCTCCACGAAAATAATATAATACCAAAGCACCAATTCGGGTTTCGTGAAAAACATAGCACGATAGAGCAAGTAAATAGAATTACTAACGAAATAAGAAAAGCATTTGAGCAAAGAGAGTACTGTTCAGCTTTATTTCTAGACGTGGCTCAGGCGTTTGATAAGGTGTGGCATAAAGGCCTTTTGTATAAGATTAAAAACATTATACCTTTAGAATTGTATAAAACATTGGAGTCTTATTTAAAAAATAGACAATTTATGGTAAAAGTGGGAGATTTCATATCTGACGAACGACAGATAAGGGCTGGTGTACCCCAGGGCAGTGTTTTAGGCCCAACTCTATACATCATATATACTGCAGATCTTCCTACAGCTAATAATATATTGACCTCAACTTTTGCGGATGACACAGCTTTAGTGAGCCGTAACAAATGCCACATAATAGCATCAAGAGTATTAGCCGAGCACTTAAGGTCTGTCGAAGAATGGCTAGCCAACTGGCGTATAAATGTAAATGAACAAAAATGCAAGCATGTTACGTTTTCACTAAGACCTAAAATGTGTCCGGCAGTAAAAATGAACAATATTCTAGTACCCCAAGCGAACGACGTAACTTATCTTGGTATTCATCTAGATAGAAGACTTACGGGGGGAAAAACACATATTTAGTAAAATAACTTGCATGAAGATAAGAGCTGCAAATTTAAATTGGCTTTTAAATAAAAACTCCAAACTTAGCCTAGACAACAAAGTGCTTTTATATAATGCGGCCATAAAGCCGATTTGGATGTATGGCATTCAACTGTGGGGTACGACCTGTGCAACTAATATTGATATAATACAAAGGTTCCAATCAAAAATGCTTAGAACAATCACGTGTTCACCATGGTACATGCGTAATGAAAATATCCATAAAGACCTTGGTATTTCTATGGTAAAGAAAGAAGTAGAAGACAGCAGAATTAAATATATATCTAAACTCCGAGATCACCCAAACCCTTTGGCTAATGCTTTGGTACATTCCTGCGATCAAACACGCCTTAAAAGAAGAGATATGCCTGCGTACTAAGGAGCAACGTATCAACAAAACAGCTCAATCACTTGCTTGAGCTTGTCTAGTTTTTAAATAGATTTAAGATTTTAAAACTTATTGTTAGGCTTTTAAAACAAAAAGCAGATTCAATAAATAAAAAAGATATTGCAAGAAAAAAAAAACATGTGGGCCAATCAAAATCCATGATCACCGGAAATTTCATCGAAACTGTGCATGAATTCATCAAAAATCAGCCGAAAGCATCATTGAAATTTATGGAAATGGAATTGAACATCTCTAAAACATCGATTTATCGCATTTTGACCAAACATTTGAGCTTACGAAAAGTGTGTGCACGGTTTGTTCCGCACAAGTTGACGACCAAAAATTGCTCTCATCGATTGACGCTTGTGACCGATTATTTGACCAAAAATCACATTTTAACCATTAACCACTCCCCTTATTCACCTGATATGGCACCGTGCGACTTCTTTCTTTTCGGAAAAATGCATTTGTCCATGAAAGGAAAGCGTTATGCAGACGTAGAGGCCATTCAAAAGACTTGCACCGGCATACCGGCGACCATACCGGGCAACGATCTAAAACACTCGCTCGGCAGGTTTTTGGACCGTGCAAAAAGCTGTATTGAAGCAGAAGGAGACTATTATGAATAAAATAAATTAATTTTGACGAAAAAAACCACTTGTTCTTTTTTTCTAAGTTCTGTGTACTCTGGAACGCACCTTGTATATTGGCTAATCTGTGATATTTCTAATGAGATTCAAGAAAGGAAGAAAATTGATAAAAATGCAAACAACGAATGTTGAATTCTTTCGCAACAGCTTTTAAAAAAAGTTATGGAAACACCTAAGGCTATTTCCCTGGCTTTGTTCCTTATAAATTGCGATATTATAAAATGTTCGTGCGCACCCGAACTTAGCTCTTCTTTACTTTATTTAAATATCTTCATTTATACGAATGTATAAATGCATTCGACTAACGAAAGTGTTTTATTTAGTTGAGACTGCTATTAGGTTGAGATTAACAAGAACCAATTTAATTTATACTTCGCGTGTTTTTCGAATCGGTAAATTTTTTTTCTGTAAGTTGGTAGTACTGTTAGTGACATCTATGCTAAATTTCACGTCAAAATATTCATTAGTATTTGAGATACGCGTCGTTTTGTGAGACTCTAAAAGTGAATTGTTCGACTTTTACTATGTCTGCTAATTATTTACATAGATTTTCCTCCAAACATTTCTTTCAAAACTTTGTAACGCCTACTCATCAGATGTTGTCATCGTTCATGCCTCTGCACCATATAGCAGGACGGGAATAAGTGAGGCGACTTATGGAGTTTGGTTTTTGTTCGTCAAGAGAAAACTTTACTTCTCAATTGCCAACTCAGTCCGAAGTTGCACCTGTCAGCCTTGAAAACATTGTTTTT
This sequence comes from Bactrocera neohumeralis, assembly GCF_024586455.1. Classification (NCBI taxonomy): domain Eukaryota; kingdom Metazoa; phylum Arthropoda; class Insecta; order Diptera; family Tephritidae; genus Bactrocera; species Bactrocera neohumeralis. The sequence goes on from NW_026091035.1 coordinate 6,924, forward strand.
GCTGTTAACACTGGTTTCAAGATAGACTGCATTATCTACGACTTCGAAGTTATGACTGCTCCAGTAGACGTGGGAGGCTAGTCGCAAGTGCGGCTACTTTTGTTTGATGACAGGAAATATTTCGTCCTGCCCTTGATCGGCCCTTGTGATATTATTATCATCGGCGAACGCTAGCAGCTATACACTCTTATAGAAGATGATACCTTCCCTATTTACACAACTTGAAGTGTTTTCTCCAAGAATTGTTTGAGGAAGTGGCACAAAAGAGAGTCGCTTTGTTTGTAACCTCGTTTGGTATCTAAAGGTCGGGAGATCATTTCCGATCTCCTGAGTTTTTCATATTGCTAAAGCAATTGAAACCCCGTTTTGGGTTTTTGGAGGATCCAAATTCAAAACATTCGGCCCCGGCAGCTCTTTTTCGTCCCTTTAAGAGCAGCTTTGAAATTGACAATGAGGTCTTGCGTTTTCGTTTTCTTTTCCCCGGGTCTTTTCCAAGATTTGGCGAATGTAGGGCAGGGTTTATTTCAAATAGAACCTTATATGCGATGTTGAGGGGTTTTTTCCCCCGGTGGGTTTTCCAAAAATTTTTTGGTCTCCCGTTTTGTTGAATAGGAAACCACTTAAATTCCAATCGTCGGGGATACGTTTGACCATATTTTACAAAGAAGCTGATGCATGTTCCTTATCAGTTCTTTACCATTTGAATAGCCCGACCGGGGTTCCCGGCCCCCTCGAATTTTATTCCTCAGACCCCGGTGGTTTCTATTGAACTTCCTCATAAACGGGGAATGGGAAAAGTCTGCTACAAAAATTCATCGATTGGGGAATGGGATTTACTTTCTTCTGGTGTTTATACTTTCACTACCCCCTCCCCGCCAAGGGGTGGAGGGAAATGATCCTCCATCAGTCATTATATCATTTTGGGGGGTTCTGCAAGAGTATGCTCTGGTCTTTAAAACTTTCCCGTTAATTTCCCCCATTTTTATAGAATTTTCCAGGCTTCCCCTGTCCCAAAAAACAAACTCTTCGTCTAAATTTCGGGCCCCTTTTTTTTCTGTCTTTAAAGGGGTTTCCTCTTCAACCCCGGTATCTATCCCCCCCGCCCTGTTGTGGTCGATTGTAACGTTGCGAGGTGGGGAGTCTCCTTCTCTCCAGTCCGATCGGCTTTATCATCGTCCGGGTGTTTTTTCATTTTTTGAAAACCAAAAGGTTTTTTCCCTCGCGGTCCTTTTTTCCGAGTTGCTGACTGGGGCTCTCAAAAGCAGGAGTTCAAGTCGAGTGAAAAATTTCGAACCCCCCTTTAAAGGGGTGTTTTTCCATAGGCTGGTTTTCCGATTGTTGTGCCAAAAAATACCTTCTTTTTCCAACCTGGCGTTATAGTTGTCATTCACGATTTTGATTTTGTGGCGAGGATAGCTCTAAAAAGGTCCCTAAAAGCACCCATAGGAGGCATCTTTAGTCCCATCCCCGTCTCTTTCCCCGGGGGGCGTGGGCGCAAATCAGCGACGTGTTGAAGAACTTCGATTTGATGTGGATTTTTCTGGACGTTCATCTAGGACTCTTTTTCCCCACCACGGAAAACCCCCCCAATTTGGGTCCGCAAACCGTTTAATCCTTGTCCCCTCCATCACACTTTTTTGGGCGGACGGGGATGGCACTTATTTGAAGGGAAAATCAACCCGCTGTGCCCGGCATCTTCCCAATTAAAGGGGCCCGGGGAAAATTCCAGGTGCATGCCCTTAAATCGTTTCCCTTTAAAGCGTTTGGCATGGTCGTCATCAAAAGGAGGTTTCTTTTTCGAGGTAGTCTTTTCCCTTTTCAGGGGGGGCTTTTTTAATGTGGGGGGTCTAAAAGCGAAACCCCATTTGTTCAATTAAACGTTGGAAAATTAAGGGGAATAATGTATTTATTTTAATTAAGGCGGCTGAGAGCAGTTTTTTTGAAATTTATTACAGATTCGTTATAGTGAGGTTATCGGAAAGGGTCTTCGAGATTTTGGTATTACTAACCCTTTTTTAAACAGATGAAGCGTAAAATTTCCCAAAAAGATCTCAAAGTGAATATTAGGTAAAAGGGGGTAAAAATCATCATCTGAGGTTATTTGACCCCGGGTTTTACGCGTGTCTCATCTAAAAAAGGTTTTTTTTGACCGTAAATTTAAATTTGTTTATTTAAATTTTGAACTGGGTTTGACAATAAAAAAAAACGATATCCTCAATAGTCTTTTTGAAAAAAAAAGTCGTTGGTGTTATCATAAAAAAAAAATTTTATAAATTGTTGTGGAAATACAAATGGAAAATTTAAAAGAAATTTTTAACTATTAATTTAAATTAAGCCAAAATTAAATCTTGTTTTGATTTGAGCTTTTTGTAAGCCCAGCCCTTCAATAAGGGGATGATATGTTTTAAATATATTGGATTATTAGCCGCTTCAAAGTGCTTATGGGGGTTTCCCAACCCGTTTTTGTTTAAAACGCAAGACTTTGGACTACCTAATGGGAAATTTGACTTAAATTTTGAACTTGTAATATTTTTTTCGGATATTAAAAAAAGTGAAGGATTGCTTTAACGTCCAAAAAAGCCAAATTCAAACATAAAAAAACACACCATTAAGAGATTAGAACGTACATATATTTCGATCAAAAGAGAAATTGCAGTTTTTTTCTACAGGACACTTTTTTTAAAAAAGTTTATCGATATTTTTGTTCCGAACTCACGAGTTTTCAAAATCGGTTTTTTAAAAAACTGAAAAAATAACGATATCAATATCGTAGATTCCGCGTATCACCAAAAAATACCTTTTACTGATAAGATTCCCTATGGTTATGGTTCGCTCGCATAATCAAATTTTTTTCAAAACATATTTTGCAAGGATTATTTTGAAAAAGAAAAAAAAAAAAAATTCGATTTTTGTGAAACCTACTTCAGCTTTGTCGACCCCAACAACAACAACTGCTCAATAAAGGTGAATGGGAGATGAGTCATCGCGGCGATCATAAAAAAAAAACAACAAAGAACGCAGTCACGCGCAGAAAAACCCAATCGGGGAACAACAGATGCGCTGACAGCAACCAGTCTGCGGACCCGCAAGGGCGCAGGCAACGGGAAAAAACACAACCAAGGTGAGTTTTCCAATGAAAAAAACCCGTCTGTACAAACTGGCACCGCCTTACGTTAATATGGAAAGGGGGGTCCTTCCAAAATCGCGGTCAATCCCAAAAGTTTCAAGGCGGCCCACCAAATACAAAAAAAGGTTTTAAATGGAAAATCTTCTACTAACGACGATGCGAAGGATCCACCACAGCGAAGCCAAACCACCCAATATTTTTGCGCGAAAGTAGCAGAATACTCTTGTTCCAAATTTTGAAATTTATACCAACAATTTCATATTGATGCCTTTTAAATAAACAATATAGACGAAAAAAATTCAGTCCTACACTGAAAAAAATTTTATGGAAATAGTAAAATTTTTGCAAAAAAAACAAAAATTATTATTCCATCAACTGAAGAACTCTAAGGGCCTAGTTGATGTAACTAATATAGAATCCCCGGGAGACGCTGGAAGTCAAAAAGATTGGGAAAAATGCGGTTTTGGTATTTAAACTGTT
>NW_026091036.1:0-3618 GCF_024586455.1 Bactrocera neohumeralis
CAGTTTTAAAAAATGAAGAAGGTAAATTAACTTTTAAATGAACAATGATTTAACTCAATACGTTACCAAAAAATTTTTACAAAAATTACTTATACCCTTTAAAATAAGATTTAAAAATTTTTACATGACCAAACCCCCCCTGTAAAGGAAAATTAAATTTAAAATGTTAAACTATTTGGGTTTGAGCAACCAATATCGATTGCCAAATTTTATATACAAGAAAATCATTTTAATAAAAGAATTTTGGAGCCCCCGCCTTCCGTTATGGTTTGTCCACTTCAGAAGATGAAGAATGTTAATTAACTTTAAAAGTAAATGGATTTGGAAAAACCCAAATTGTTCAAAAGGTATATACAAGAAAATCACTTTCACCTTTATATAAGATTGTGGGAAATTTTTCCCCAAATCATGTCGTAGGTTTATGCCATTTCAGTAAGATAAGAAGGGAATTAACAAATAAGTGAAATAAAAAATTTGCAGCAATCTATCGATTAAATTTTTATAAGAATGTGGAATTCTTCCAAATGCGCTGCCGTTATGGCCTTATGTCCACTTCAGTAAGATGAAGAAGGTTATTAACTTAAATATGTTAAATTAATGATTTGAAGCAACTCAATATCGATTCCTTAGTGTGTATATACAAGAAATTCGACTTTATACCTTAATATAAGATTGTGGAATTCTTCCAAATGCGCTGCCGTTATGGCTTTATGTCAACTTCAGTAATATGAAGAAGGTTAATTAACTTAAATAAGTGAAGGAAATAATTTGAAGCAACTCAATATCGATTGCCAAATGTGTATATACAAGAAAATTGACTTTATACCTTAATATAAGGATGTGAAATTCTTCCAAATGTGCTGCCGTTATGGCTTTATGTCCACTTCAGTAAGATGAAGAAGGTTAATTAACTTAAATATGTTAAGTAAATGATTTGAAGCAACCCAATATCGATTGCTAAATGTGCATATACAAGAAAATCGACTTTAAACCTTAACACAAGATTGCGGAATTCTTCCAAATGCACTGCCGTTATGGCTTTATGTCCACTTCAGTAAGATGAAGAAGGTTAATTAACTTAAATAAGTGAAGTTAATGATTTGAAGCAACTCAATATCGATTCCTAAATGTGTATATACAAGAAAACCGACTTTATATCTAAATATAAATTGTGGAATTCTTCCAAATGCACTGCCGAAAAGGGCTTATGTCCACTTCAGTAAGATGAAGAAGGTTAATTAACTGAAATATGTTAAATTAATGATTTGCAGCAACTCAATATCGATTGCCAAATTTGTATATACAAGAAAATCGACTTTATAACGTAATATGAGATTTTGGAATTCTCCCAAATGCACTGCCGTTATGCCTTTATGTCCACTTCAGTAAGATGAAGAATGTTAATTAACTTAAATAAGTGAAGTAAATGATTTGAAGCAACTGAATATCGATTGCTAAATGTGTATATATAAGAAAATCGACTTTATACCTTAATATAAAGATATGGATGGAATTCTTCCAAATGCGCTGCCGTTATGGCTTTATGTCAACTTCAGTAATGTGAAGAAGGTTAATTAACTTAAATAAGTGAAGGAAATAATTTGAAGCAACTCAATATCGATTGCCAAATGTGTATATACAAGAAAATCGACTTTATACCTTAATATAAGGATGTGGAATTCTTCAAATGCACTGCCGTTATGGCTTTATGTCAACTTCAGTAAGATGAAGAATGTTAATTAACTTAAATAAGTGAAGTAAATGATTTGAAGCAACTCAATATCGATTGATAAATGTGTATATACAAGAAAATCGACTTTATACCTTAATATAAGATTGTCGAATTCTTCCAAATGCGCTGCCGTTATGGCCCTGTGTCCACTTGTAAGATGAAGAAGGTTAATTAACTTAAATAAGTGAGGGAAATAATTTGAAGCAACTCAATATCGATTCCTAAGTGTATATACACAAGAAAATCTTCTTTATACCTTAAATTCGCGGCCGTTATGGCCTTATGTCCACTTCAGTAAGATGAAGAAGGTTAATTGTAACTTAAATATATTAAACTAATGATTTGCAGCAACTCAATATCGATTGCCAAATGTGTATATACAAGAAAATCGACTTTATACCTTAATATAAGGATATGGAATTCTTCCAAATGCGCTGCCGTTATGGCTTTATGTCCACTTCAGTAATATGAAGAAGGTTAATTAACTTAAATATGTTAAATTAATGATTTGCAGCAACCAAATATCGATTGCTAAATTTGTGTATACAAGAAAATCGACTTTATACCTTAATATAAGTATGTGGAATTCTTCCAAATGCGCTGCCGTTATGGCTTTATGTCCACTTCAGTAAGATGAGGAAGGTTAATTAACTTAAATATGTTAAACTAATGGTTTGAAGCAACTCAATATCGATTGCCAAATGTGTATATACAAGAAAATCGACTTTATAACGTAATATGAGATTTTGGAATTCTTCCAAATGCGCAGTTATGGTTTATGTCAACTTTATTGATGAAGAAGGCTAATCAACTCAAATATGTTAAATTAATGATTGGAAGCAATTCCATATTGAGAACTAAATGTATATATTCAAGAAAATCGACTTTATACCTGAATATAAGATTATGGAATTTTTCCAAATGCACTGCCGTTATGGCTTTATGTCCACTTTAGTAAGATGAAGAATGGTTACTAACTTAAGTAAGTGAAGGAAATGATTGGAAGAAACTCAATATCGATTGCTAACTGTGTATATACAAGAAAATCAGTTTTATACATTAATATAAGATTGTGGAATACTTCCAAATGCACTGCGGTTATGGCTTTATGTCCACTTCAGTAATCTGAGGAAGGTAAGTTAACTTAAATATCTTTAACTAATGATTTGAAGCAACTCAATATCGATTGCTAAATGTGTATATACAAGAAAATTTACTTTATACCTTAATATAAAATTGTGGAATTCTACCAAATGCACTGCCGTTATGGCCTTATGTTAACTTCAAGATGAAGAGGGATAGGTAACTTAAATATGTTTAACTAATGATTTGAAGTAACTATTATCGATTGATAAATGTGATTACAAGAAAAAATTTTTTATAAACCAATAAAAAATTTTGGAATCCCCCCAAATGCACTGCCGTTATGGCTTTTTTATTTCGTGTGAAGAAGGGTTTAATTTAAATTAAATAATTAATTAAAAGATTTAAAGCTCAATTTTCGATTGCCCAAATGTATAACAAGAAAAAAGACTTTATACCTTAATATAAGGGTTTTGGAATTCTTCCAAAAAGGCCGCCCTTTGGGTTTTTGTCAAATTCAATTTAAATGAAAAGGTTAATTAAATTAAATAAGTTAAAAATAATTTGAAGAACTCAATATCGATTTCAAATTTAAAACAAGAAAATTTTTTTTTTACCTTAATATAAAGGATCGGGAAATTTTTCCAAATGCGCTTCCGTTATGGCCTTTAAAGTCCACTTTCAAATAAAATTTAAGAAGGTTAATTTAAATTAAAAATGTTAAATTTAAAGGTTTGAAAAAACTCAAAAAAACAAATTTTAAATGTATATACAAGAAAATTGGGCTTTTAAATAATAAGGAT
>NW_026091037.1:0-10098 GCF_024586455.1 Bactrocera neohumeralis
TACTGAAGGGGTTTATAAAAAAATATTGAAGAATTCCTCAATCTATATTTAGGTATAAAGTCGATATTCTTGTGTATACATTTAGCAAATTGATATGGAGTTTCGTCAACTATTTACTTACTTACTTAAGTTAATTAACCCCTTCCATCTTGGAAGTGGATATAAAGCCATAAGATATGAGTTTCTAACCATTTACTTCACTTATTTGAGTTACTTAACCTTCTTCATCTTACTGAAGTGGCTATAAAGCCATAACGGCAGTGCATTTGGAAGAATTCCACAATCTTATATTTGGGTAGAAAGTCGATATTCTTGTATATACACATTTAGCAATCGATATTGAGTTTCAAATCATTTCCTTCACTTATTTAGGTTAACTAACCTCCTTCATTTTACTGAAGTGGATATAAAGCCATAACGGCAGTGCATTTGGAAGAATTCCACCTTTTCATATTTAGGTATAAAGTCAATATTCTTGTATATACACATTTAGCAATCGATATTGAGTTTCTTCAAATCATTTACTTCACTTATTTGAGTTAATTAACCTTCTTCATCTTACTGAAGTGGCTATAAAGCCATAACGGTCGAAGAATTCCATTTTTGGTATAAGTCGATATTCTTGTATATACGTATTTAGCAATCAATACTGCGTTTCTTCAAATCATTTCCTCACTTACTTAAGTTAACTAACCTCCTTAATCTTACTGAAGTGGATATAAAGCCATAAGGGCAGTGCATTTGGAAGAATTCCACCTTTTTATGTTTAGGTATTAAGTCGATATTCTTGTATATACACTTTAAGCAATCGATATTGAGTTTCTCTAAATCATTTACTTCACTTATTTAAATTAATTAACCTTCTTCATCTTACTGAAGTGGATATAAAGCCATTTTTGATTGGAACCTTTTCATTTTTCATATTTAGCTAGTGCATTTGTAAACAGTTGAATGCTATACATCTTCAAATCGGCTTTATGGCAGTTGAGTTATATTCTTGTATATACATTTTAAAAGCAATCGAATATTTAGGTACAAAATCTTCATGCAATCATATTGAGTTTCTCTTAATCTTTACTACTTATTTAAGTTAATTAACCTTCTTCATCTTACTGAAATGGCTATAAAGCCATAACGGCAGTGCATTTGGAAGAATTCCACAATCTTATATTTAGAAATCGATATTGAGCTTCTTCAAATCATTTACTTCACTTATTTAAGTTAATTAACTTTCATCATCTTACTGAAGTGGCTATAAAGCCATAACGGCAGTGCATTTGGAAGAATTCCACAATCTTATATTTAGGTATAAAGTCGAAGATCTGTATATAAATGATGTTGATAGAGTTTCTTAAAACATTTACTTCCTTATTTAAGTACAATTAACCCTTATCTTCGTTCGTGGATATGAAATCTCCCACTGCATTTGGAATAAATTGTCAATTTTTTATTTAATAAGACTCGATATTCTTATATACAATTTAAAGGATAGAATGTTTTCTAATCTTTTACAAAAGTTAATTACACCTTATCAAACTTACTGAGCCACGTCTAGATTTAAAGCTGAACAGTAAGCTCATTTGCTCAAATGCTTTCTTATTTCGTTAGTAATTCATTTACTTGCTCTATCGTGCTATGTTTTTCACGCAACCCGAATTGGTGCGTTGGTATTATATTATTTTCGTGGAGGAAAGGAGACATCTTTGATAGTAAAACTCTTTCAAATATTTTAGAAAGACAGAAAGACCAATCAGTCTTCTGGTCTGTATGAAGACGGCGGTGTTAAGTCTTTCCAAGGTTTAGCTATCAAGATAATCTGCGACTTTTTCCATGAAATAGGATAGTATCCGAGATTAAGAATTGCACTGAAGAGCGAAGAGAGCACTTCTACAGCAATATTTGGTAACTCAATTAGCATTTTTGTGGTAATATTGTCTTGTCCTGGTGACTTTTTTGGTTTAAGTTGTTTTATTATTCTAATAATTTCAGTAGGTGAAGTCTTAAAAAGACTCAGTGACTCGTTAACTGAGTTGGAAGCTTACAACTCGAAGTTGTTCTTTGGGCAATTTGGTTGAAATACCTTTTCTAGGTAATTTGCAAAACAATTAGCCTTTTCCTCGTCACTTCGAGCCCAATTTCCGCCTATGTCTCGTATAGGCATGTTGGAGTTAGTTGGTGGCTTCAGGGACTTTTGGGCTTTCCAAAGAGAATTTTGCTTGCTTGAATTTGGACTCAGCTTCTTTATATACATTTCGGTATTGGATTCTTCCTCACGTTTAAGCGCTTTTTTTAGTTTACGTGCAGCTGATTTCAATTGAAGCTGAGTGGAAGGGGAGCGACTTATCTGCCATTCACGCCTTGCACGCCTTTTTTCGTTTACAAGCTTTTCTATTTCTCTGTTAGTAATTTTTCTGGCACCAAGCGGCTTATAGTTTTTGTTTGGTGTTGCTAAGACAGCTGCTTTAGTTATTATATCATTGAGTTCTTCTATGCTTTCGTCGATATCTCTACCTGTATTTATTTTGTACTCAACATTAATGTGGCTACTCACGTATTTTTTATATTTTAGCCAATTCGTTTTATAAGAAGTCAAACCTACTTTTGGATTAACGAATATAGGTTGTTCACATAACTTTATTAGTACAGGAGAGTGATCAGAAGATAGATCAGTACTTGTATCAGCTGTTATAAGCGATTTATCTATATTTTTGATTACAGCAAAATCAATTAAATCTGGTATTTTTTTACGATCACTAGGCCAATATGTCGGCTTACCAGGAGATATTATGTCAAGGTTATTGTGCCTATTTATAATAGTGTGATACAGCTGTCGTCCTTTCGGATTAATTAGCCGTGAGCCCCAATACGTGTGCTTTGCATTGTAATCTCCACCTGCTATAAATCTATGGCCTAGTGTTCCAAAAAAGTCTTTGAATTGGATGTCTGTAATTTTAAACCGAGGCGGGCAGTATATGGCCGTCAGATTTAAGTCCCCGCAGCGATTTTTAATAGTTATTGTTGTAGCTTGTAATTGCGCGGTGGCATAAGATTCTGATGTGTGGTGATTTAACCGTTTTCTAACCAACACTGCTGTTCCTCCATGTGCCTTTCCATCTGGGTGGTTTGTAACATAGAGTCTAAATCCCGGTATAAAGAAATTGTTTTTGTTCGTAAGATGAGTTTCTGACAATAGCATTACATCGATACTTTTTTCATCCAGAAATCTAATGAGTTCCAATTTATGTTGGTTAACACCGTTAGCATTCCATAAACAAATGTTCAATACACTCATTTTTTACTTAAAAAAGTTTGCAACATTTGGTTTTGTGATTTGATTACCTCTTGAATCATATTTTGCATTGAAGCCATAAATTGTGTCATACATTGGGTGAGGTTTAAAATCATAGTTTCAACGCTTCCATTTGGTTGGTTTTGGGGCAATTGCATTTGTGTAGTATTGCCTTTCACCACGTTTGCATAACTCCCTTGTGTAGCATTGTCCTTAAGATTTACTGGTTTTGAAATTTGGACGGGGATTTTAATATTTTCATTAGATGGAATATTCATCATTTGGTTACGACGTGCTTGGATGCCCTGTGACAACTTCGATTTTAAATCTTTGTATACAGGGCAACCCCTGTAGTTAGCAGTGTGATTTCCTCCACAATTGCTGCATTTTTTATTTAAATCCTCTTTTTTAATAGTACATTTTGAAGTTGGATGTAGATCACCACATACTACACATACACTTCGTAGAGTGCAATATGCTTTCGTGTGTCCATACTCTTGGCAGTTTGTACATTGTACTGGACCATTTCTCTTGTGTGGTTCCTCAACGGTGATTCTGCGATGGAGAAGATATTTTAAATTGTAAATCGGGTGTATTTCATTTTTCTTTAATTTGTTGGAATCTGGCATCAATTCTATTTTGAACATTGGTTGTGGGACTTTGTTCTTGTTAAAAATATTTACTACTGATTTAATGCTAAAACCACCTTCTTCTAGTGCTTCTCTAACATCGTTAGAGTCTACCGAAGACTCTATACCTTTTATGACAACAACTAGGCCTTTTGAGCTCTTCAGTTGGTAAGAGTAGTAATTCTTGTTATCATTTGATAGGAATTTTACAATTTCCATGAAACTTTTTTCAGTGTATGTTTGAATTTTTGTTTCATCTATGTTACCTTTTTTCAAAGGCACAATGTGGAAATTGTTTGTGCCTATTATATTGCTCATTTTTGAAACAAGCGCATTTGAGCTACGCTCACGCAAATAGATTGGAGGGGGTTTGGCATTCACGACCGTGGTGGTACCCTTTGCTTCGTCGTTAGGCCCTTTGCTTAATAAGGCAAATCTGTTGCCATTAAGAATTTCTGGCTTTTTGGTGTTTGGCGTGTTTGCTTGAAATTTTTTGGTATTGACCGCTGTTTTAATAGGACTCAATTTCCTTTTTACATTAATGTAGCGATCAATACCAGTCTGAACTGATGGCCCTTTTTTGCTTGGTACATTCTCACCTTGCATTTTATTTTCCTTCGCTGTCCGGGTGCTTGCTGGCTGCATAGTGGCTGCTGTCAGTGGTTTTGTTGTTGCCCGATTGCTGTTTACTGCTGCTTCTGCTGACTGCGCTTGCTTAGTCTCTCTTTCGTCTGATCGATGCGATGACTCATCATCGCCGTTACATTTGTTTTTGCCAGGAGTTGCTTTTGTTGGCTCGACAAAACTGAAGTAGGCATTTAAGGAATGCCTACGGTTTTGCGGTTGAGGCTGCGAAGCACTCATAATTGTTTGTTTTTTTTTTGTTTTGTTTTTTGTTTTTATATATTTGTTTTGTGCACTATTTGTTAATGTTTATTATTAAAAGTTTGTGTGCACTGTTTTTTTATTTGTTTGTTTGTTTTTATTTATTATTTTTGTTTGCTTACTTTTTGCAAAAATTAGAATCACGGAGCGAATTCAAAAACACGTCCGTACACTTTGAACACAATCGAATACATATGAGCTTTTAGCATTTGATATTGAGTTTCTCTAAATCATTTACTTTACTTATTTAAGTTAATTAACCTTCTTCATCTTACTGAAGTGGCTACAAAGCCATAACTTCAGTGCATTTGGAAAAATTCCACAATCTAATATTTAGGTATAAAGTCGATATTCTTGTATATTCACATTAAGCAATCGATATCGAGTTTCTTCAAATCATTTACTTCACTTATTTAAGTTAATTAACCTTCTTCATCTTACTGAAGTGGATATAAAGCCACAACGGAAGCGCATTTAGAAGAATTCCACCTTTTTATATTTAGGTATAAAGTCGATATTCTTGTATATCAACATTTAGCAATCGATATTGAGATTCTTCAAATCATTTTCTTCACTTATTTAAGTTAATTAACATTCTTCATCTTACTGAAGTGGATATAAAGCCATAACGGCAGTGAATTTGGAAGAATTCCACCTTTTTATATTTAGGTATAAAGTCGATATTCATGTATATACACATTTAGCAATCGATATTGAGTTTCTTCAAATCATTTATTTCACTTATTTAAGTTAATTAACCTTCTTCATCTTACTGAAGTGGCTATAAAGCCATAACGGCAGTGCATTTGGAAGAATTCCACCTTTTCATATTTAGTTATAAAGTCGATATTCTTGTATATACACATTTAGCAATTGATATTGAGTTTCTTCAAATCATTTACTTCACTTGTTTAAGTTAATTAACCTTCTTCATCTTACTGAAGTGGATATAAAGTTATAACGGCAGTGCATTTGGAAGAATTCCACAATCTTATATTTAGGTATAAATCATATTCTTGTAAATACACATTTAGCAATCGATATTGAGTTTCTTCAAATCATTTACTTCACTTATTTGAGTTAATTAACCTTCTTCATCTTACTGAAGTGGATATAAAGTTATAACGGCAGTGCATTTGGAAGAATTCCACAATCTTATATTTAGGTATAAAGTCGATATTCTTGTATATACACATTTAGCAATTGATATTGAGTTTCTCTAAATCATTTACTTTACTTATTTAAGTTAATTAACCTTCTTCATCTTACTGAAGTGGATATAAAGCCATAACGGAAGCGCATTTGGAAGAATTTCACAATCTTATATTTAGGTGTAAAGTTGATATTCTTGTATATACACATTTAGCAATCGATATTGAGTTTCTTCAAATCATTTCCTTCACTTATTTAAGTTAATTAACCTTCTCTTCATCTTACTGAAGTGGATATAAAGCCATAACGGCAGTGCATTTGGAAGAATTCCACCTTTTTATATTTAGGTATAAAGTCGATATTCTTGTATATACACATTTAACAATCGATATTGAGTTTCTTCAAATCATTTACTTCACTTATTTAAGTTAATTAACCTTCTTCATCTTACTGAAGTGGCTATAAAGCCATAACGGCAGTGCATTTGGAAGAATTCCACAATCTTATATTTAGGTATAAATTCGATATTCTTGTATATACACATTTAGCAATCGATATTGAGTTTCTTCAAATCATTTCCTTCACTTATTTAAGTTAATTAACCTTCTTCATCTTACTGAAGTGGATATAAAGCCATAACGGCAGTGCATTTGGAAGAATTCCACATTTTTATATTTAGGTATAAAGTCGATATTCTTGTATATACACATTTAACAATCGATATTGAGTTTCTTCAAATCATTTCCTTCACTTATTTAAGTTAATTAACCTTCTTCATCTTACTGAAGTGGATATAAAGCCATAACGGCAGTGCATTTGGAAAATCTCCACAATCGTATATTTAGGTATAAAATCGATATTCTTGTATATACACATTTAGCAATCGATATTGAGTTTCTCAAATCATTTACTTCACTTATTTGAGTTAATTAACCTTCTTCATCTTACTGAAGTGGATATAAAGCCATAACGGAAGCGCATTTGGAAGAATTTCACAATCTTATATTTAGGTATAAATTCGATATTCTTGTATATACACATTTAGCAATTGATATTGAGTTTCTCTAAATCATTTACTTTACTTATTTAAGTTAATTAACCTTCTTCATCTTACTGAAGTGATATAAAGCCATAACAACAGCGCGCCAGTCGTTTCTTATTTTCGGTATAAAGTCGAATTCTTGTATATTCACAAGCGTAGCCATCCTTCTCCATTGGTCCTTCCAAAGGATCCTTCTTCATTTACTGATATTTCCTCTTACTCTGTTTCAATCGATATTGAGTTTCTCGAAATCATTTACTTCACTTGGATTTAAGTTTTCCTCCTTCACAACTGAAGTTAGCGTAGTGCTGTTTTTAATTCGCTGAACTATGTCAATGTCGTCGTATATCATTTAGCAATCGATAGCTCATTTCTTCCATCAATTCATATTTAAGTTAATTAACCAACGCTTACAAAGGACCATAAAAGCCTTAACGCAGAACTTTTCTCTCGAAAATTCGCAACGTCGACTCATCATTTAGTTGATATCGTCCATATTCTTGTATATAGCAGGACGGCATTATGAGCGACTTATAGAGTTTCTTTTGTTCGTCGAGAGATCATTTTTCACTTATTTAATTAATTAACCTTCTTCATCTTACTGAAGTGGATATAAAGCCATAACGGCAGTGCATTTGGAAGAATTCCACCTTCTTATATTTAGGGGTAAAGTCGATATTCTTGTATACATTAAAATAGACGAAATTATTTCTACAACTTCAAAGTTATAACTGTCAACAGTGACGTGAGTGCCAAGTCGCGAGTGCGACGAATTCTGTTTGTTTGATGACAGGAGATATTTCGTCTTGCCCTTTAGCATTGCCATATTGATTTGTTTTGCATTTCCTTGTCTTATTTAAAGCAAACTAACCTTCTTCATCTTACTGAAGTGGATATAAAGCAATAACGGCAGTGCATTTGGAAGAATTCTACCTTCATATATTTAGGTATAAAGTCGATATTCTTGTATATACACATCTACCAATCGATATTGAGTTTCTTCAAATCATTTACTTCACTTATTTAAGTTAATTAACCTTCTTCATCTTACTGAAGTGGCTATAAAGCCATAACGGCAGTGCATTTGGAAGAATTTCACAGTCTTATATTTAGGTATAAAGTCGATATTCTTGTATATACACATTTAGCAATCGATATTGAGTTTCTTCAAATCATTTACTTCACTTATTTAGGTTAACTAACCTTCTTCATCTTACTGAAGTGGATATAAAGCCATAACGGCAGTGCATTTGGAAGAATTCCACAATCTTATATTTAGGTATAAAGTCGATATTCTTGTATATACACACTTAGCAATTGATATTGAGTTTCTCTAAATCATTTACTTCACTTATTTGAGTTAATTAACCTTCTTCATCTTACTGAAGTGGATATAAAGTTATAACGGCAGTGCATTTGGAAGAATTCCACAATCTTATATTTAGGTATAAAGTCGATATTCTTGTATATACACATTTAGCAATTGATATTGAGTTTCTCTAAATCATTTACTTTACTTATTTAAGTTAATTAACCTTCTTCATCTTACTGAAGTGGATATAAAGCCATAACGGAAGCGCATTTGGAAGAATTCCACAATCTTATATTTGGAAACAAAATCGATATTCTTGTATATACACTTAAGCAATCGATATTGAGTTTCTTCAAATCATTTACTTCACTTATTTAAGTTAATTAACCTTCTTCATCTTACTGAAGTGGATATAAAGCCATAACGGCAGTGCATTTGGAAGAATTCCACCTTTTTATATTTAGGTATAAAGTCGATATTCTTGTATATACACTTTAAGCAATCGATATTGAGTTTCTTCAAATCATTTACTTCACTTATTTAAGTTAATTAACCTTCTTCATCTTTCTGAAGTGGATATAAAGCCATAACAGCAGTGCATTTGGAAAAATTCCACAATCTTATATTTAGGTATAAAGGCGATATTCTTGTATATACACTTTTAGCAATCGATATTGAGTTTCTTCAAATCATTTACTTCACTTATTTAAGTTAATTAACCTTCTTCATCTTACTGAAGTGGATATAAAGCCATAACGGCAGTGCATTTGGAAAAATTCCACAATCTTATATTTAGGTATAAAGTCGATATTCTTGTATATACACATTTAGCAATCGATATTGAGTTTCTTCAAATCATTTACTTCACTTATTTAAGTTAATTAACCTTCTTCATCTTACTGAAGTGGACATAAAGCCATAACAGCAGTGCATTTGGAAAAATTCCACAATCTTATATTTAGGTATAAAATCGATATTCTTGTATATACACACTTAGCAATTGATATTGAGTTTCTTCAAATCATTTACTTCACTTATTTAAGTTAATTAACCTTCTTCATCTTACTGAAGTGGATATAAAGTTATAACGGCAGTGCATTTGGAAGAATTCCACAATCTTATATTTAGGTATAAAGTCGATATTCTTGTATATACACACTTCGCAATTGATATTAAGTTTATATAAATCATTTACTTTACTTATTTAAGTTAATTAACCTTCTTCATCTTACTGAAGTGGATATAAAGCCATAACGGAAGTGCATTTGGAAGAATTCCACAATCTTATATTTAGGTATAAAGTCGATATTCTTGTATATACACATTTAGCAATCGATATTGAGTTTCTTCAAATCATTTACTTCACTTATTTAAGTTAATTAACCTTCTTCATCTTACTGAAGTGGATATAAAGCCATAACGGCAGTGCATTTGGAAGCATTCTACCTTCTTATATTAAGGTAAAAAATCGATATTCTTGTATATACACATTTAGCAATCGATATTGAGTTTCTTCAAATCATTTACTTCACTTATTTAAGTTAATTAACCTTCTTCATCTTACTGAAGTGGATATAAAGTTATAACGGCAGTGTATTTGGAAGAATTTCACAATCTTATATTTAAGTATAAAGTCGATATTCTTGTATATACACATTTAGCAATTGATATTGAGTTTCTCTAAATCATTTACTTTACTTATTTAAGTTAATTAACCTTCTTCTTCTTACTGAAGTGGATATAAAGCCAAAACGGCAGTGCATTTGGAAAATTCCACAATCTTATATTT
>NW_026091038.1:0-9126 GCF_024586455.1 Bactrocera neohumeralis
TCGTTCAGTTTGTGTGGAAGCTATATGCGATAGTAAACTGATCTGAACAATTTATTCGGAGATTACATTGTTGCTTTAGGAAATATTCTATACCAAATTTCGTGAATGTATCTTGTCAAATGCAAACGTTTTCCATACAAGAACTTTTTTCCGATCGTTCAGTTGTATGGCAGCTATATGCTATAGTTAACCGATCTAAACAATTTCTTCGGAGATTACATTGTTGCTTTAGGAAATATTCTATACCAAATTTCGTGAATGTATCTTGTCAAATCGGAGATTACATTGTTGCTTTAGAAAATAATTTAAACCAAAGTTCGTGAATGTTTATCCGAACATTGGCCAAGTTATCGTAACTACGATTGCTTGGGTGCACGCGCGCTTTTAGCTTCTAAAAATACCAATGTTAATGACTTAAACTGGAAGATTCAATGTCAAATTCCGAGAGGTTTGAGCTCATACAAATCGATCGCTTATTTTAACAATGAAGACGAAGCCGTGAATTATTCGGTGGAATTTCTAAATTATTTGGAGAGGCTTAACATGCCGCCGCATCATTTGCGTCTCAAGGTTGGATCATTCATTATGATGTTTCGCATCTTCATGCGCCGAAACTGTGTAATGAAACCCGACTGATTGTCTCATGCTTGATTCTAAGAATTGCTTTGAGTTCCAAACATGTGCCATTTCAGTTCCAACGTATACAGTTTCCAGGGAAAATTGCATTTGCAATGACAATCAACAGGACAACGTCCGGTGTGTTTTACGTGGGCACCTGCTGACGACAGCCTTACTCCACGGCGCTCAAAAGCACAGCGGATCAAATCAATGCGAACAATCAACAGGACACAAGGATAGTCGCTAAAAGTGTGTGGCATAAATCTGGAAATTCATTAAAGACTTTCAAAAAAGGCTCCTTCTGCGTCGATGCAGCGCTGTCAGTGCGATTTGAAAGCATTGAAGGCGTCACGGAAGGCATTCTCCGGAATAGCCTCGCGAGCCTAGGCGCATGCTGCTTGGATCCTCTCTGTCGTCTAAAAATTATTTTCAGAGAAGGAAGCAAAGAAGTCCGGGAGGCCACATCTGGGCTGTAGAACGGCTGTGGAAGAGTTGTGGTACCGGCCTTGGTTAGGTAGCTGTTCACAGGCGGTGTGAGCCGGGCTTTGTCGTGATGCAACTTCCAATTGGCTGCGATAACTTTTCGGTCCCGATTGACCCTTCGTTTGAGTCTCTTGAAGACTTCCACGTAAAACTTGGCGATGACGGTTTGTCCAGGAAAAACAAATTCATGGTGGACGATGACTTTGATGTCAAAAAAGACAATGAGCATCGTTATCACTTTGAATTTGCTCATTCCTCCGGTCTTCATCAGCGACCCCGAATCGGGTCGATACTACCCCAAGTCGCAAATACTGTGAATTTGTCGATCAGTGTAAGAGTTGTATAGAGTATATGTATATATAAAATTGCTTAGATTCTGATTCCCTGGTTGACGTTTCACATCTTAAAGTATTTCCTTGCTTTGATACTTGCAAGTTGCAAAAGTATAAAATGTTCGGTTGCATCCAAACTAAGTACTTCCTTACTTTTTGAATTGTACAAATTATTTAATAAGGGTCGAGAACGCGTTGTCATCAACATTAACTGATTATCAACACGTCAACGAGATAAAAGTAAAGGAATTGCTGCTTGAGAATCGACGATTAACAATAAGAGATCTGACTGGCATCATTGAAATATCGGAAGTATCAGTAAAAACCATTTTGAAAGATCATTTGATCCTAAGAAAAGTCAAAGCACAATTAGTTCCAAAATCACAAAATTCTTCCAAAAATTAATCGCGTCGCGTTAATCTCAGTGAAACAATGTTTTCCGACTATCTAGATATCATGAAACGTATTATTCGTGGCTATCAGTCTTGGATCTATACTTACGACTCAGAGACAGAAGAATTTTCAACCAATATTATGCCGAAACTATCACATTCGACTGACTTAGATGCATGTAACTTCTTTCTATTCAGCAAACTCAAACAACCTCTCCGGGGAAACCGTTTTAGTCAATTCACAAGGCGCATTGACGGCTATTCAGGAAATTGGCTTTAACAACTGTTTCGAGTATTGGAAAAAAGTTGGCACTTTGAGGGGAATGACACAGATTTTGAAGAATAAATTAAGAATTTTAAAATTATGAAAAACCTGATTATTTTTGCTCGTACTCTGATGAATTGGTTGATAAACACCTTTAAGAAAAGCACTCAAGTACGAGTTCTTAATTCTAACTGGATGGTTCTCCGCCTAATGGTTTTATGTTTTTATTATCAGGTAGAACACCTTCCATCTCGCTTCCAAGTACTTGAAAAAATTTTTCGTTTGATAGATTTTATGGAAAATTGACCGCTTTATAAAATGTTTCCAAACCGTTTAAAAGATTTTCGGACTTCGGGCTGACTTTATACCACATATGTAGTATACATTTTAATGAAATCGAGTGATTGTGTTTCTCTAATAACGGGTAAAAACTTTTCCCAGACCTCATTTAAATAATATCAGGAATTCCAAATATATAATACAGTTATATCTATTGTATTGTAGTTCATTGTAATTCTAATATATTGCTAACGATATGCAAGCTATCTTAAAGAAACTCAAAAGGCAGCTGTTCTATCAATACTATGTACTAATAAATGATTTTCAAACTTCCGGTATAATATTCGATATGTATTAGCTTAAAACCGAAATTATATTATATTATCCTACATTTAATAATTTCGCTTATACTCTCAATTATTTTGTCTGTAAATTCAGTTTTGCTAGTATAGCTTATTTTATCTCATTCCTCATCGTACGCTACCTCTTCAATAAACTTGCGATTCTTTAGTGAATACTCTTAATTTTACTAATCCTTATGCCCCCTTGGGGACCACTCTAGAATAAAACTTATTAGTTCTGACTCAGACACCACTCATTACACTCGCTCCATCATAGCCTTGCTCTACACATTTTATACTCTAGCAACCAGTTGCTACAGAGAATTATAGTTTTGTTCACCTAACGATTCTACGTATCACCTAAAACTAATAGAGATAGATATAGGGTTATATATATACTACCTACGTCTGGTTCACTTGATTAGAGGCAACAATTTTTGTGAAAGAAAATCTTGATTAAAGTTTCTATAATTGATCTTTCAACAAATAGTTTTCTGCTAACTCAAGCTAAGACTGTACTGGTTTAAAAATACAAACACATCGAAATATTATTTCAGCTAACGGTATTTCGTAGCGGTAAAAGTTCGGCAGCTGCAATATTCTGCTTGATTTATTGGTTCACTTGAATAGAGGCACTTACAAATTTAGAAAAAATATATAAATAGATACAAGAACAAGATTTTTTAAACATTATTTTTTAAAGATTAATATTTTGTGCTGCCACCTTGTTTGTAAATTACTTCATAAACACGTTGGGGAATGGATTTGTACAAACTCTCGAGATAGACTAGCGAAATTTCAGACCAGGCCGCTTTAATGCTTCGAATTAAATCATTTTTGTATTCAAATTGTTGTCCGTTCTCATAAACCTTACGAGTTAGCCATCCCCATACATTTTCTATAATGTTGAGATCTGGGGAATACGGGGGCCATGCCAAGGTTTCAATGTTTTGAGACGCCATCCAAGCTTTGACCAATCTTGCAGTGTGAACAGGAGCATTATCTTGTTGAAAGATCCATGGAATTGGTCCAAATGTTTCCCGAATCTCTGGAAAAGATGATTTCAACATCGTTTTATAGCTGTTTCCCGTAATTCTGGAGTCTACAATTCTCAGCTCGAACGCGCCATAGTACGATATTGCTCCCCATACCATAACTCCACCTTCACGGCTGTGATGGCGACTCAAGTACTTCTCCTCCTTTCTTAAATCATGGAAATAGTAATTGTATCCATCCGGCCCATCCAGATTAAATTTCTTTTCGTCACTAAATACAACTTTTTTCCATTCACCAGGGTCGTTATTTGTGACAGAATTCCAGGCCATGTGGTCTCTTGCAAAATCGAGGCGACGTTGCTTGCGAAGTTTATTCAAAGGCGGTTTTTTTGTAATTTTTTATATTTCAGATGTGGTGCTTTCAGAATAGCCCTTCTAACTGTGGATTTGCTAGCTGCAACATCAGCTAATTTTACAATTTTCGATGTTGAAAGTGCGGAATTGGATGCAATCCTAAGGACTTTCCGGGTTTCCTTTGGTGTTAAAGCCATCGCAGTCCTACCTTTGTAGTTCTTACCGTAGGAGGCATTCTTTTTCACATAATGATCAACAACATTTGGACTTCGACCAATCTTTTTGGCAATTCGGCGATTCGAAAGTCCTTCAGAGGACAATATATCAATTTGTCCTTTTTCTCGCTCTGATAAACTTTTCCGATTTCCCATTTTATTCAAATTTACAAGTTTACGACTTAACACAATGAATGCTTAAAAAAAATATTTAGTTTCACACCTTTATTGCGCAATTGATGTAAGCAAACTAAGTGCCTCTATTCAAGTGAACCAATAAATCAAGCAGAATATTGCAGCTGCCGAACTTTTGACGCTACGAAATACCGTTAGCTGAAATAATATTTCGATGTGTTTGTATTTTTAAACCAATACAGTCTTAGCTTGAGTTAGCAGAAAACTATTTGTTGAAAGATCAAATATAGAAACTTTAATCAACATTTTCTTTCACAAAAATTGTTGCCTCTAATCAAGTGAACCAGACTGTACATAAATGATCAGGGTGATTAGGGGTTTGTCTGTAACTTGAGTACAATTTCAGATGTCTTGATGAAACTTGGTATGCAGGTTTCTTAGTACAAAAAAAGTTCTAGTTCGTAGATGGGCGTAATCGGACTACTGCCACGCCCACAAATCACCATTGACTGAAAACACATAAAGCGCCATAACTAAGCACTAAATTAAGATACTAAACTCATATTTGGCACAGGGGATCGCAGTAGCTTTTTAAAAAACTGGGCGTGGCCCCGCTTTCTAATAAGCTTAATGTACATATATACTTATCTCCTAAACCACTTAAGCTACAACAACCAAAATCGCTCAGCACGAACACTATAAGAACTCCTACCAATATTGTGAAAATAGATGAAATCGGATGATCTCGTTCACTACCCACATAACTCTACTCTTAAAAACTACTAAAAGCGCGATAAATCCATAACTTAATACGCCAAAGGCAATACATTTTACCACCGAGATGGTATGAGAGAGCTTTATGAAGGCCGTATGAAAATTGGACGATAAGTGTGGCACCGCCCACTTTTTGGTGAAATCTCATATCTTGAAACCCGACTGACAGATTTCGACAAAATTTGCTATACTGTCCTTTTTTTTTATTTTTTGTCACGTTGTGAAAATGAGCGAAATCGGAAAATAACCACGCCTACTTCCCATATAGCACAACTTTAAATTCCACTTCAATCGTTCAGTTTCCAGTCCAGAAATCAAGAAGCAATTAATATAACGTGATAATACTTTGCACGAATAATGTCTTTAATGTGCGCCATCACATGACAAAAATTATATCTAACTGAAATTATGGGATAATCATTCTCTTATAATGGTATGTCTGTATGTCAAAAACGGGTGGAAACGGAGAAATACTTCCCCTTCCTTAGCCCATATATGTATACTTAATAGATAAAAGATTTTCGAATTTCGGGGTAACTTTTTACCGCATTTACCGGTCAACATGTGAGTTATCTCAATGAAAACAAGAGAGCGTGTTTTGCTCACAACAGTGTATCTTTGTACCCAAAATAGAAAAATTTTAGGGAAAACTTGGCCTAGCCGCTCTATAACTAATATCAGGATTTTCGAACATCCCGCGACTTTACTCTATATGACTGGTTTTACACCTTATAGTAATTCCCTGGCTTTGATTCTTGCAAGTTGCAAGAGTATAAAATGTTCGGTTGCATTCGAACTTAGCCCTTCCTTACTTGTTTAAATCTATATTTTTTGTTACTTGGTTGACTAAATCTATTAACGGTGAGGCTCCTATCTATACTAATATTATAAAGCTGAGGAGTTTGTTTGTTTGTTTGAACGTGCTAATCTCCGAAACTACTGGTTGAATTGAATAATTCTTTTTGTGTGGGATAGTCCATTTGTCGAGGAAGGCTATAGGCTATATAGCATCACGCTGCGACCAATAGGAGTTAAGAAACAGTGGTAAATGTGAAAAAAACGGGGGAAATTATTTATCTTTGAGGGCTTCCGTTCCTTGCGCTGCGAAAGCGGTTTATGAAAATTTCGAAGAGGCAACATATCCCATTTACACAAATGCCAACGGCATTTTCATTTCGGTAATATGAAATTTAGAAGAGCGAGTATTAAGACGATTGTGTTGTGTTATATTATGAAAATAAAGTATATTTTCAAAATAGCATTTTTCCAAAAAATCAGGTTGGGAATGAGCGAAGTCTTAAATTTAATAAACTTATACAAGCATAAATCAAAATATCTCATTTTAAATTTATTATTTTAATTGTTATATAAAATTTATGCCACAATTATTATATAGTAGTCCAAAAATATGATTTCTTATTTTCCCAGAAAAAAAAAATGTAAAAAAAAGGATCTTTATCCTTTTCTTATGATCTTATTTTTCCCAGAAATACATTTGTAAACAAAAAGATCTTTATTCTTTTTTTGTTTTCCACCTAAAAGATTTAAGGAGTTCAAGAGCTCAAAACGTGCGCTACATCAGCTACCTACCCGACGGCATTTCGTAATGTGATAAAATAAATTTTTCAAGAGCTCAAAGCATACGCTACATCAGCTCGAACCTACCTACCCTATGACTTTGCGCAAATGATTATGTTATGGTAACAAATGCCCACATACAGATCTGGCAATGGCAATAGATATAGATTTGACAGTTAGTAAGACATAGATTTTATCCTGTCGAGATGCCCCGTAAGATAGGTCGTATCAGCTGAGTCGGGCCTACGTTCTACGTTCTCCACTGTTTCTGCCAGAGATAAAGAGATCCCCAACTCTCCTGTCACTGGAAATGTGAGAGCCGCTCACCTACCGAACTTTGACAGTTGACTGGATGGCGTAGGTTTTGACGTTTTGCATTTGGAATGACTGGAACGGCCAGATTGAAATTATACCAAAAATATATGTGAACGGAGAAATTTGATGCCGCCGTTCAAGATCGTTAATAAAAATTTAAAACAATGAAAATCAAAGAAAATGCGAAATTTAAACATATTTCATGAAACGTTTTGTAATTTGATGCAGAAAAGAATTCATTTTCTATTACAAATGATTAAAAACATTCATTAATTGACAACTAACAGGTTTAATTCACCTTATTAAGTATTGAAAGATCGAAAGTCAGTTGTTTTAATATATCATAGAAAAGGATTTAAGTGGTTTCGCCATATATTTAAAGTCCAATATATCGGGTGATTTTTAAGAGCTTGATAACTTTTTTAAAAAAAAACGCATAAAATTTGCAAAATCTCATCGGTTCTTTATTTGAAACGTTAGATTGGTTCATGACATTTACTTTTTGAAGATAATTTCATTTAAATGTTGACCGCGGCTGCGTCTTGGGTGGTCCATTCGGAAAGTCAATTTTGGGCAACTTTTTCGAGCATTTCGGCCGGAATAGCCCGAATTTCTTCGGAAATGTTGTCTTCCAAAGCTGGAATAGTTGCTGGCTTATTTCTGTAGACTTTAGACTTGACGTAGCCCCACAAAAAATAGTCTAAAGGCGTTAAATCGCATGATCTTGGTGGCCAACTGCCCATGCATCCCGAAAAATGCACTGTTTGGTGTGGTTTGTACGCTGGTGGAATCATTGGACCGAATTTTTTCAAAGATGCTGTTGGACGCAACGTTACGGTGAATGGCGATCGCTATCGTTCGATGCTAACAAACTTTTTGTTGCCAAAAATGGAAGAACTGAACTTGGTTGACATGTGGTTTCAACAAGATGGCGCTACATGCCACACAGCTCGCGATTCTATGGCCATTTTTGAGGGAAAACTTCGGAGAACAATTCATCTCAAGAAATGGACCCGTAAGTTGGCCACCAAGATCATGCGATTTAACGCCTTTAGACTATTTTTTGTGGGGCTACGTCAAGTCTAAAGTCTACAGAAATAAGCCAGCAACTATTCCAGCTTTGGAAGACAACATATCCGAAGAAATTCGGGCTATTCCGGCCGAAATGCTCGAAAAAGTTGCCCAAAATTGGACTTTCCGAATGGACCACCTAAGACGCAGCCGCGGTCAACATTTAAATGAAATTATCTTCAAAAAGTAAATGTCATGAACCAATCTAACGTTTCAAATAAAGAACCGATGAGATTTTGCAAATTTTATGCGTTTTTTTTTAAAAAAAGTTATCAAGCTCTTAAAAATCACCCGATATAATAATTTGCAATCGTAATAAACGTTTGGTGTTTTAATTTAAATGCCCAAAAATTCTTATTTTGTTCGATGTGGCCACAATGGAAAATGTTATAAAAACGCTTATTTTGAGGCGCTCTCACACTGGAATAAGTTGGGCATCCCATTATCCCTGGTTTCTGTTATCACTCACGCGGTCGGCTCCGTACTGAACGGTCGAACGCAGCGCTAATTTGTTTTTGCGATATATTATCATCGTAATAATAATTTTTAAACACATTTTCATTTTGTAGTTGTTTTCTATATAGTAGATATTTATTTGTTTCAGTATATAACTTTGTTTCTAATAGTTTCATAGTAATTAATCCTTTGTTTTTATTAATTAAATAAATAGGTTAGTTTACCTTATTTTCGTTTTATGGTAATTCTTTTGACATACTATTCAGTTTACCTAAATACCAAGTGCAGGTAAAAATAATTATTAATCTTACATTTCTTTTTGCTACATTCTTTTTATTCATTTTCTACTTTCATTCCTTGTCACTATAATGCCTAGAAAAAGAACTCAGCTTTCTCGGCAGACTGCTACTGCAAAGCGACTGCGAGATTTGCGCAGCAATGAAACTGAGGATGAGAATATGCGTAGGTTGGGTACTCAACGAGGAATCAGTGAACAAAACCGTGCTAGGGAATCGAGCGTTGA
>NW_026091039.1:0-11693 GCF_024586455.1 Bactrocera neohumeralis
ATGAAAGGCTTTCCCCTTCCTCGTATATATCACGAAAACGATTTAGTAGTCATAGAAAACGAAATTTCCGCAACCGGTGAGTCGAGAAAATTAGAACCGAAATATCGTGGACCCTATCGTATCGCGAAGGTATTGAAAAAATAATCGGTATTTAATGAAGACGTCACCGGGTATGCCAATAAAATCGCGAACTTTCTCATCCGCTTACGGAGTCAAGCAAACTTAAGCCGTGGTGCCACAACTGTCCCGAACTTGATGACGAACTAGTTCCCGAAAACTACGATGGCGCCGAAATCGAGGTCGATTTCCTGTCAGGAAAAGGCCGACTGTCAACAATCTGGCAACTTGTGTACAAAATAGCAATAGCCAAGGGGTGGCATCTGTACATGAAAGAGAGTCGTCGAGTGGCGTCGTTGCATACACACGTACCGAACAGCGAAATCGATTTTATTATTTCTTTAATTTCTAAACTTTGTAAAACTAACTTTAAAAAGATTAAATAAACTGTTTGTATAATATTAATAACTGAAAAGAGGTCTCCTGACACATGTTAATGAAAGTTTGTAATGCACAAGAATTTCGTGCATTTAGCTGAATTTACCAGAATTGAGTAGGCTCAAAACTGGCCGATTTTTGCTATTTTTTAACAGATGTCGCTTGAAGTCTGCTGCCTCCTTTGCATTTACAGCATCAGAGGTAAGCAGTTTTATATTGCTAATTAAATTATGTTCAAGTATATTAACAAAAACAAATTTTAATATTTTTAGATGGCAGAAATAAACAACGCACAGTTTGCTATCCATTTTTTCAATATTCTTAACTTTTTCGCACACTTTTTCCGCATTACAATCAATTATTGCTTTTAATTTAACTCTATTACCTTTCGACGAAATTAATAATAAACGAATTTTTTTGTTAAATTTATATTGATTTATCAAAAATACCAAAATTTCTATTAATAATTTATCTTATTCATTTTTATTTTACTTTTTTCTTTTTAAATAAATAAACAAATTTCACTATCAGCTTTCTAAATGCACAAGTCTGCCGTCTGTCACCATAAAATTTCAATGCGCATTAGCGTTGCTTAAGGCGCATTAATTTTGCTCGTCTGTCGGGCTATTACCTATCTACATATCTTACAAATGAACCAAAGTAGATAAAAAAGCAATTAAAATCCCAATGACAGGCCGTAAAACGTACTTGAAAAAAAGTAACCTTGGCCGAGCCAATACCGGGATTTATCAAGAAAGAAACTCCTGAAGATTTTGCGTTACTCATCACCGATAATGAATTTTTTTATGCATTTTACTCGTTTACAAAATGTATTCACATTTGTTTTGCCTGCAACCATTGTCTTATTGTATGAATAAATGGATTTCAACGAAAGTTAAATTTGAATTAAAGTAAGTTTTGCACTATTTAATACAAATCAAATCTGCAGAACCGAATTAGTGAAGTGTTAGTGGATATACACCCAACTCTTTTATTACACGGTAGATACGTTCCTCAGAAATCCGTGTAAAAAAAACGTGTAAAAAAAGAGGCGTTTCCTATAGAAAAAGGGGGATACGTTCCCTGTCATCTTAAAACCGTGTAAGATTAAATAAAGAACTATAACTATTTACTTCGAAAAACCGTTATAAAAATTGTTGAAAACTATAAAATTTCAGATATACATACATATTACAAATTGTATGTTCATATGGTATTTTATTGAAGCATTAAAAACTTAAAAATAGGAGTCATACAGGTGAAAAATTGGTAGATTAAGCAAAAAACAAAAGAAATCTGTTAATCAAAATTAAGATCAGAAAAATCAGAATAGAAATAAAGAAAAAATATTAACCTTCTATATAATTATTCGTCGCTACTAGATAACAAGCGCCATTGTTTGCGACGAACTGGACTAAAGTCGGTATTATCGGTAGAGATATCCATTAAAGCAAATATCATGCGAAAAAATGTGTAGGTAAGAGATATAGAATAAGGGGATTTCCCAGTTACTACTATGTATGTTCATTTCAGCAATGGTGCTAAGTGTGGTAAAAACAAACATAATTACAAGACAGTGGTTTAAAAACCGTAGATTAAAAAAATTTTACAAAAAAAAAATTTTCTCAACCGTGTAACTTCAAATCCGTGTAAAAAGAAACCGTGTAAAAAAAAAAGAGTTTGATGTAAATGTTAAAAATATATCGTCACCTAAAATGCAAAATAACGTAACATTTTCGGAAATTTACTGGGGAAAAGAATAAAACCCGTTATAAAATGGAAGATGCGTGAAACAAAATTAAAATATTGGTTAAAACAGGATTATATCTGATAGCAGAAACTAAAAATGTGGGGCATATGTACTTAAATGTATGTAATTTGAAGTAGTGGATCGTAATCAATGAAACACTCAATTTTGAATTTTTTGATCATACGTTATTTTGCATTTAAAGTGACGATATGTATGTGTAAAATTGATTATAAATCAAATGTTTCAAAAACCATAAGTCAGCGGCAATATATGAATATATTTTCTTATTTTGGAGAACCTCCTCCATCGGCACAATCCCATTTTACCCAAAACGAGGTTTGCTATTCTAAATCCCAGCCATTTTTGCGCTTGAAATATACCCAAAATACGTATTTATAGTGCGCTAAAAAAAGTGTATTTTGAAACTTTATGTTGCACATCCATTTTGGAGTGACTCGGCAAAACAATAACCCTGATCGATGCAACACCGTGTAGGACTCACAATTCTTTCGCGTCCTACTACTTTCCGGCATTAACGGCCTTAGTGCCTTTATCAGTGATTTTAAATTGGTCCACGCTAAATCTCTTGGTGCGACTCTGATTTTGCGGCATCTACTTGTCATTCGAAATCTATTACATTATGACAGCTAATTTAGTGCGCAAAGAGAAGCAATGAATCTAATTCCACCTGAAAATCGACTTAACAAATGAAAAAATGCTTCCATTATTTCTATTAAATGGAAAATATTTAAAAAAAGACAGCTTTTATTTTAAAATACTATATGACAATGTTTTTTTTAATAAATATTAAGTGATGTGAATTCTTGAAAGGCAAAAACAGCTGTTTTTTCATCTTTCCAACGGCAGTGAGAACGGACTGATTAGTGAAGGGCTTAAATTTAATCTAATCCCTTTAAATTTTCGGTCTGAACATGGTAAGTATATAAATATTTTCCTTGCGATTTAAGGGTAAAAATAAAAAACATTCTTGTAAAATGAAGTTGTAGTTACAGTCTGTCGAGCCGAATTTTTTAATTTCGAAAAATTTTCCAATTTACGGAATTTAGAAAAAAAGTATGCGTTTTACGTCATAAATGTCACAATTTAATGTTTATAAAATTTTTTAATAAAATGATCGAAAATCCGGCTTGACAGACTATAGAGAAAACATTTTCGAATATTTAAAAAAAATCGCATCAAAAAATGTTAAAAACTGTATGAGTTATCATGCAGACCGTGCCGGGAAAAGTAGTTTCGAGAAAAACGCGTTTAAAGACGGCGCACTTAGCCTAGCTAGCCTCGAGCGCACAAGTTCTCAAGGCTGTATCTCCGAGACTATTTCTCGAATCAACTTTAGGACAATATTCTAGAGGTGTTGTAGAATTTAATAAGACAATAAAAAAAATCCATTTTTTGAAACCCCTAAACCTATGTAAACCCTTAAGGAATGTGGTTGATGATCGGTAAGTTTTAAACAACATTTCAAAGTAATGATTTTAACTAATTTAGGATGAATTTAACGATTACTTTGAATTTCCTTCAAGAAACAATTCTTGATTTCATGTTTCTTCGCAAAACCAGCGTTGCCATATTCGCATTTTATTGAAAAAATATATTGAAATTTAGTACTGGATTGTTTTAGAGCCGCATACTAGCACAAGAAAATTTACTGCAGGAAATTTTCTTGACCATTTCTTAATCGTTTCTTTATATGAAGTTTTTACATTTCTTGTGAGCTGGAAACTACCCTTTAACAAACAACTGTAAAAAATCTTTATAATTTAAGTAGAAATTATAAAATCTGTTTAAAATTTACTTTCTTCAACAATTTAACGGTGTAATATGTATTTATGTAAAATGTCAGCTAAAACAGGGTTGTAATTATATTCTTACGTGTCATTATAGGAAAATAAACATGGGTTTTGGTCTGACATATTATTCAGGCATTGCAAATAATTTTCTGCGTGTGTTTGTTATTGTGACGTTGCACACAGAGGAAAATTCTGCAATTCGTGCGTCGTGCAAGGGTTTTGCAAGAGCAAGAGAATACCGCTTCGCTACATCGAAAATGATATTTTTTCAGTAAAACCAAAATTTAGAATAATTGCCACTGACTTATGGGTTTTGAGATATTTGCATTTAAAGTTCAAAAAATACAACTATTTAAAATTCATCTTTCTCCGAATTATAATAAATTAGTTTTTTGCATAGAAATCTTTACTGCGTTGGCGGCCTTTAGCCGCGTTTCAAAAAAATAACCCTGGCCGATCCACCATCGGGATTTATCGAGATAATGAAAATTCTGAAAGATTTGTACATTATTCATTACACGATAATGAATTTTGTATTGACGGTATAATCTTTCTTTTTTACTTATTTTTACTCGATTATAAAATATGATAACACTAATTTTTTGCGTGCTTGCAACCATTTTCTTATTCTATTGAGCTCCTTTTTGCGTTAGCGGCCTTAGGTCGCGTTTCAAAAGAAGGCCGCTAACACAAAAAAGAGTTCAACGCAAAAGAACTGAGGACGCCCAGGTGTTGTTCTGACCGAGGGTTATTTTTTTGAAGCGCGGCCGAAGGACGCCAATGCAGAAAGGAATTATATGCGGAAAACTAATTTGTTATTTATCTATTTGTTTTCTTTATTTCTTTTGGTTCTTCTGTAAAATATGAACGTAAGGTAGCACTGATTAGTAGTTAGAATGCAACCCTTTTGTTATTGTGTGAACAAAAATAATTGAACAGAAGTTAAATGTTGAATAAAAGTTATTTTTGCATTATTTATACTAATATTATAAAGAGGAAAGATTTGTACCTATTTTCTTATGTTTGTAATGAATAGGCTCAAAAAGTACTGGGCCGATTTAAAAAATTCTTTCACCAATAGAATGCTACATTCTTCCAATTTGACATAGTCTACATTTTTTTGAAAAGAATTAGGGATCCTTGGTAAAATTTTAACAATGTAACCGAAGGTGTAGAAAAATGAGTCTTAAAATGTCTTTCGTCGAATGCGCTGCCGAAACTATTAGCGATAGAAGAAAATAATGTACAACATATTGAAGAACATCATAATGTCTACAAAAAACTCCGGGGTAGCATATGTCCAATTATTGTAGTTGTCACTACAACAACTTTTTTTATTTTAAACATTAATGAAAATGCATGAATCGCCAAACCGTATGTACGCTCATAACTTTCATACGACTGAACCAAATTTGATAATTTTTTTTTTTTAAATGTTCGTTGAAGTTCAAGGATGGTTTTTACGGAGAGAAAAATTCGAATAATTGCCGGCCTAAAAACAGCCATTTCTTTTCCCCATACAAACGAATGAATGTTTGATTGTTAGTAACGCTAAGAGAACGGCTGAACCCATCTTTATGAAATTTTCAGAGGTTGTTCGTTGGGGATCAAAGAAGGTTTAGAAATAAAAATACCTTATACTTTTCATGAAGAAAAGTCGGGAAATTGGATAATTCCAAAAAGAAACTTTTTTACATACAAATTTTTTTTCAATTTTTGTTTGTTTTGTTTTTCAATATTTTGATTTGTAAATTATTTGAATCGTTCAATTTCGGTCGCTTGCTTTTTATTCCGGTTATTCAAAAAAAAATTATTGAAAATTATTCAGTGAACACTTAACGTGTGTTTCTCACAAAGAGGTCAATTGCAGATTGAAATTTGTTACGAAGCCACGAATAGATCGCCCTAATATCGGTCGGCGTTCTTTTCGTCGTCAACGTATGGCAGCCCAAGGCAAGAAGTACTTCCAGGATGCGGTGACAAACTTGCGGAATTATGGATCGCGGTCAATCAGCAAGCGATCGTCATAATGTCACAGCATGACTTTTCAAACAACAGTTACGATGTTTGATTGACTTTCTTGAAGCAACGTATATGTGGTGCTGTTGGATGCTAGATGTACTTTGTTGAGTGGTAAAAGAGAGGTTTTCCGCATTTTTCTTTGGATGATGGTTACACCAGATCAAATTGATGAAATCATTTCTGCGGAAATTCCTGATGTAGAGAGAGATCCAGTATTATACGAAGTGGTGGAAATCAATATGGTTCATCTTTTCGGTTTGTATGTCTGACAATGATTGCATAATTTTTACCTACTTTTCTTTCGGGGAAACACAAACTGAAATGATGGATATCAACTCTATCGGCGTCGCTCACACAAATAACAGAACATTCAGCAATCAACTTGCAAAGGTGAATATCGAAGTTGACAACACTTGGATCGTACTATATTCACCATTANTGTCTAATTCACATTCCACACTCATATCAATGTTTAATATTGCAGTTTGGTGAAATCGATAAAATACGTTTGTAAGTAAGTACGTCACCAAAGGAAGCAACATGGCGATTATTGGTCTAGAACGACACGGTCGATACGTGAACTGCAATAAAGCTTTGTAGGATATTTACTTATGCAATTCATGAAGGTTTTCCGACTGTTGTGCGTCATGCAGTTAATTTGGAGAATGGGCAAAGAGTGTATTTCAACACAGAGAATACAGTACAGCCAGTGGAAACACCGCCAGCAACAAAAATTAACATTGACTAGTTTTTTCTAAACTTTTCAGTGATCCGTTTGCGAGAAAACATTGTTCTATTCGGAAATACCCTGATTTTGCCAGCATGGAATGCATCGTCGAAGAAATAGATTGTATGCAGAAGCAAAGGCCAACCGGTAGATTGACATCCAGATGTGTTCTCAACTAATGCATTAGGACAAATTTACACAATCCACCCGAAAACGAGATAATTGCTTCTACTTTCGGTTGCTGTTGATTAATGTACGCGATTCAACTTTTATTTGAGTCATTGCTTACTGTGAAGGGTACGGTGTGTGCAAGCTTGGAGAAGTGAGCCAACAATTACAAGTGCTGAAACACGTTAATCAGTGAATGAAAATGATGATTCGCATACTTTTCGCGATAATCATTTCGACATATCAGCCTTCAAATCCGCGTCAATTATGGGATACGAACAAAAATGATATTGCCGAACACGTTTTACATCGCCTTCGCTAAAAATTGGAAATGTTACAGTTTCAGTGGATACTTCCGGTGGTTCGATATCAATTCCATCTTCCATCATCGCAAATGTTCGGACATTGGCCAAATTATCGTAACTACAATTCCTTAAGTGCACTCGCAAAGTTGGCTGCCAAAAATACCGATGTTGTTGACTTAAACTGGAAGATTCCGGGAGACTTGCGCTCATACAAATCGATCGATCGTCTTGACAATGAAGACGACGCCGTGAATTATCCAGTGGTATTTCTAAATTCTTTGCACAGGCTTGGTATGTCATTGCATCGTTTGCGTCTCAAGGGGGATCGGTCGTTGATATGTTTCGGCAATCATCATGCCCCGAACTGTAATGGAACCCGACTGATTGTGACGCAACTTTCGAATAAAAGGAGGCAGAATGCTTGATTTTACGATTTCATTTGAGTTCTAACGATTTGCCATTTCAGTTCAAACGTATTCCATTTCCAGCGAAAATTGCTTTTGAGATGACAATCAACAGGACCTCCATGATAGTCGCATAGTGTGACGCATAATTTGGAAGTGCTATGTTTTCACTCGGAGAAACACACATTTTAAAGATGAATTTTTGAACTATTAATGCAAATATCTCAAAACCATAAGTCAGCGGCAACTATATATTCTTGATCTGGAGGACCTCCTCTATCCGTACATACCTATTTTACTCCAAAATCGATGAGATGCTATTCTCTAAAACTGCATCTTTTTAAGTGGAGTAAGAATTGAACTACAAATACCAAAATATCTCAAAACATAAGTCAGCAACAACTATACATGCACTTTATATATTTTTTGATCTCAGACCTCATAAATCCGTACCTACCCATTTTAACTGCGAAATCGTGGATTTTTTATTATTTCTTTTAACTTATCAAAATGATTTTCACTTAATTTTTGGGGTCGGCTTTGTATACCATCCCACGATTTCAGGGTTAAAAGTGGTATGGTTGGATAGTGCTGATCTCCCGATTAGGAATATGTATAATTATTGCCGCCCAAACATAGTTTTGAGATATTTCATTTAAAATTGAAAAATTTTTCAAATTTAATTTTGCAATTTCTCGACTTATGGTTAGTTTTTTTCCGTATTATCCCTTTTTTACACTTACAATTACTACAATATTTCTACATATTTATTTTTTATTAATATTTTAGATGTTTGCTTAAAATAAGCATTTTATATTTTACATAAATATTATTACCCGCACAATAACAATAAGTGTGCCGTGTTGTCAAATAATAAGTATTGCCATATCTACACATTTATCAAACGAATAAATAATAGGTTTATACGCCAAATACATAAATATTATCCTTTTTCTTTATATCATGAGTAATAATCAAAAAGGATTTTTTACTCGAAAAAAACCTGACACCCCGGGTGCTGGCACACCCCGGTGTTGGATCGGCCAGGGTTTTTTTTTTGAAGCGCGGCCAAAGGCCAACGCAAAAGGAAGTTTTACTCAAAAAAAAAACCTGATACACCTGGTGTTCCCCCCGGTGTTGGATGGCCAGGGTTTTTTTTTTGAAGCGCGGCCAAAGGCCGCCAACGCAAAAGGAGTTTTACTCGAAGAAAAATCGACACCCCCTGGTGTTGGATCGGCCAGGGTTTTTTTTTTGAAGCGCGGCCGGCGGCCGCCAATGCAAAAAGGAGTTTCAATCGTAAAAACCTGACACACCCAGGTGGGTCCCCCGGGGAAAATTTTTTTTCGCATTTGAGTTTTTAATTTATTTTTTATTGTTTTCAATCATTTGTGATATGGTAACCATTATTTGACAACACGGAACACTTATTGTTATTGTGCTGTAGTAATTTTTTGAAAAATAAAAAATGTTTATTTTAAGAAATATCTAAAATATTAATAAAAAATAAATATGTAGAAATATTGTAGTGTTTTAAGTGTATAAAAAAATGCATAATACGGAAGAAAAACTAACCATAAGTCGGGAAAATTTCAAAATTAAATTTGCAAAAATTTTTAACTTTAAATGCAAATATCTCGAAAACTATAAGTTTGCGGCCAATAATTAATATATTCTTAATCTGGAGCACACACTCCCCAACCCCTTCTAATCCTGAAATCGTGGGATGGTATCAAATTTCCCCCAAATTTTTTTACTTTTTCGGTAAATTTTAACTTAAAAAAATCATAAAGTAGTTATACCCTCGCATTCATGCACTTTACACTTATTTAGTACGTGTACACATATTTTTTTAATAAAAAAAAAAAAAAAACATATTAAAAAGAGATATTAACGGTAATTTTGGGACGCAAATATGAAACACATCAGTTAGTATGAATATCTACACACATACATGTATACTAGTATATAGTATAGTAGGATATATACATATATATAGTAGAATATATATATATATTATATACATATACTTATATAGTAGGATATATATACATACAGCCATTTCACTTGGGATTCATTTATTGGTTATTTTATTGAAACAATTTCTTTTCGCTGTTACATTTTAAATAATCGTTCCACAAATTATTTAATTTGTATTTGCACATGTTTCCGCCCCTTTTTTTGTTTCAATCTCAGTTGGGCCGAATACAAGTAGCATTCATAAATTTACAAACACACTTCGTCTTTTATACGACAAATACAGGCAGATTCAGATTTGAACAGCTCAGAAATATAAAACGAACGAATAACTATTATCGAGTAACGCTGGGCAACGAAAATTAGTAAGATACAAAAGGTAGATAAACTTGCACACATAACGATATAAAAAAAAACCTTGAAGGTTATACGCCACACGATATATTATAAAAAGTGCCAATAAAACTTCCATTAATCAGTAATACGGGTTTTTTTGCCTCCAAAACACTAAGCTTATGATTCCATTAACTGCTTTCCTTATATTGCGTATACAATGCGTTCATATTTTAAGTGTTATTCATATGTAATATTTTTGATTTCTTTCAAACATATTAAAGTTATTCATGCAATCTTTCTCATGAATAGTTTCCGTTTGTTCACAATTTAATCAGCGTATAAGAATTCATTTAGCAACTGCTGACATGATTCCGTTTAAAGAAACTTTATTTTTTTTTTAATAAATATGTTCATACTTAAACTAAAGTAAACCAACCGTGCGACGAACTTTGCAGAACAGCTACTTAAACCGACTGCCAGGGATATTTATCTCTGCTGACTGTTTTTAAAGACTGAGGGCGAACAAATAACCGAATGACAAGAAAGGGGAAGAACCAGTGAGCAAAATTTTTTTAAAGAGATAGATATGTATTTTACTAAGTGAGAGCGGCAGATACTGCCGTGAAAAAAAAATAACTTAATGTTTGATTGTGCATTCTGATTTTAGAACTTCAACAAGTGATTCAATAAATCGGATTTAAACCCAACATTTCGTTTCATATCAGGAATAAAAATGTTTTAAATAAAATATAATAATTTCTCTTTTAGCGCATATCCAGAATAAATACACATAAACTCAATCTGTTTGCATACCCACAAGTGAAACCTTTGTATTTAACACGGGCGCAAGAATTATAGAATACAAGATTACGCCAAATGCCATTTGTGACGTAATTCTTTTAAGTTTATAAGAACGCCTAGAATAGCATGGAAATTGTAAACAAAAACACAAACACTTTTGTTAATTCGCAAAACCCAAATTTTAAAAAACTTATAGTGAAAGAGTTTTAGAGAAATTAATGATATAATGTTGCCGAAAAAACATTTTAGTTGTAGTTTAATAAATAATTTTATATATTGACAATATAACTGCCAATTAAATTAATCAAAATTTCGAAGTATTCAGCAATTTAATTTTATTATACACTAATATATAAGTACATATCATATTAATAACAGTTTTGATTTATTTAAATGAAATGATAATGAAAATAGGGGCGGGGTTTTGTATCGCGCCGGTTAATTTTGGTTCATGTACCCAAACGAAAAAACCAAATTTTTAAAAACGCATGTATGCTTAAATTATCGAACTTTATTTTAAAACATATTTTATAAAAATCGGTTCACAAATTTTTCCACAAATTCTCTTTAAAAAATGCTATTTTTTTTGCAAATTTCTAAATAGATGCTAGTGTATTTTAATCTGTTGTGCATTGTACCAAGCCAATTATGGATACATTTTCACGCACATATATTACTTATGAATTATAAAAACCACTAGTAATGGTTTTAATTACTCTTGATGGTTAATTTCTTTGTAAATCTTTAAATAAAATAAACCTTTTTTTTGCATTGAGTTCAGTAATGCGGATAACCCAAAAAGACTCCCAATTTGAACTGTCAAATTACCGAGAAAGCACGAACAAAAGGAATAAATTAAACCCCTTTGCAATAAATGTATGAAGTGAACGCGAAAAGGTG
>NW_026091040.1:0-10278 GCF_024586455.1 Bactrocera neohumeralis
TGAAGAGGTTTATTTAACTTAAATAAGTAAAGTAAAGTATTTGAAGCAACTCAATGACGATTGCTAAATGTGTATATACAAGAAAATCGACTTTATACCTTAAATAAGTAAAGTAAAGGATTTGAAGCAACTCAATATCGATTGCTAAATGTGTACATACAAGAAAATCGACTTTATACCTAAATATAAGATTGCGGAATTTTTACAAATGCACTGCCGTTATGGCTTTGTGTCAACTTCAGTAAGATGAAGAAGTTTATTTAACTTAAATAAGTAAAGTAAAGTATTTGAAGCAACTCAATGACGATTGCTAAATGTGTATATACAAGAAAATCGACTTTATACCTTAATATAAGATTGTGGAATTCTTCTAAATGTACTGCCGTTTTGGCTTTATGTCAACTTCAGTAAGATGAAGAAGTTTAATTAACTTAAATAAGTAAAGTAAAGGATTTGAAGCAACTCAATATCTATTGCTTAATGTGTATATACAAGAATCTCGACTTTATACCTCAATATAAGATTGTGGAATTCTTCCAAATGCTCTGCCGTTTTGGTTTTATATCCACTTCAGTAAGATGAAGAAGTTTAATTAACTTAAATAAGTAAAGTAAAGGATTTGAAGCAACTCAATATCGATTGCTAAATGTGTACATACAAGAAAATTGACTTTATAAATAAATATAAGATTGTGGAATTCTTCTAAATGCACTGCCGTCTTGGCTATATGTCCACTTCAGTAAGATGAAGAAGTTTATTTAACTTAAATAAGTAAAGTAAAGTATTTGAAGCAACTCAATGACGATTGCTAAATGTGTATATACAAGAAAATCGACTTTATACCTTAATATAAGATTGGGGAATTCTTCTAAATGCACTGCCGTTATGGCTTTATGTCAACTTCAGTAAGATGAAGAAGTTTAATTAACTTAAATAAGTAAAGTAAAGGATTTGAAGCAACTCAGTACTGATCGCTAAGTGTGTATATACAAGAAAATCGAATCTGTACCTGAATATAAGATTGTGGAATTCTTCCAAATGCATTGCCGTTATGGCTTTATGTCAACTTCAGTAAGATGAAGAAGTTTAATTAACTTATATATGTGAAGAAAATAATTTGAAGCAACCCAATATCGATTGCTAAATGTGTACATACAAGAAAATTGACTTTATAAATAAATATAAGATTGTGGAATTCTTCTAAATGCACTGCCGTCTTGGCTTTATGTCTACTTCAGTAAGATGAAGAGGTTTATTTAACTTAAATAAGTAAAGTAAAGAAATATGTGAAGATAACGAATTAAAACAATTCGATATCCATTGCTATTTGTGTATAAACGATAAAATCGGTATTATACCTTAATATAGGATTGTGGAATTCTTCCAAATGCACTGCCGTTATGGCTTTATGACAACTTCAGTATGATGAAGAATTGAAGAATGGTAATTATTTTAAACTGGCTGACCCCGCATACTTTTACGTGCGTGAAATTATGTGTTTTGAAATGAAAAGAAAGTTGAATTTACGTTGGAAATATCAATAGCAACCGAAGGTATTAGCAATCGTCGTTTTTCGGGTGGATTATGTAAACTCGTCCTAAGGAATTAGTTGAGAACAAACCTGGATGTCAATCCATGTATAATATCAAGGCATTTCCGAATAGAGCAATGTGCTCGCAATGGAATCACTGACGCAAGTTGAGAAAAAACTCGTCAATGTAAATTTTGTTGTTGGAGGTGTTTCCGCTGTCTGTACTGTATACTCTGCGTTGAAAAACACTCTTTAGCCATTCTCTAAATGAACTGCGAGACGCACAACAGTCGAAAAGTGTTCATGAATTGCAAAAGTAAATACCCTACAAAGCGCTTTATTGCAATTCACGTATCGACCGTATCGTTCAAGACCAATATTGATATGAGTTTTGAATGTGAATTAGACAACAGTGGAGAGTATAGTACTATCCATATGTTGTCAACTTCGATATTCACTACTCTAAGTTGTATGGTCGTCTGATAAGCTACGACGATAGAGTGGATATCCATTATTTCCAGTTTGCGATTCCGAAAGAAAAGCACGTGGATAGTGTTTCGTGCATTTATTGTTAGACATACAAACCGATGTGGGATTGTGGTGTCCGCAAGGTACATGAACCATATTGGTTTTCATCACTTCGTTTAATACTGGAGCTTTCTCTACATCAGGAATTTCCGCAGAAATGATTTCATCCATTTGATCTTTGTTTGTACGTCATACGTACGAAAATAAAATGATCTCACATTTTTCTGTTTAACCATGTATACCAAATTTTAATATTGTGTAGTCAGCAAAAGTTACCAAAAATCGATATAAGGTGAATTTAACTTACCGTGATTAATAAGCACTTATTAGCAAACAAAAAACTTCTTATGCCCGGTTTCACAGTTCATACTTATGTTGTACTTAAGATAAAACAGGAAAATATTGTTTTACAGTTCATACTTATGTAATGCTTAAGTACTGAAAAGGGGAGACTTAAGCAGTGCTTAAATAACAGCTGATTTTTGTTTTGAATTTGCTTTGAATTTTCAGCGACATCTTTCGTAGCGTAGGGCAAGTGTCCGTTTGTTTGCACTCAATAACAGCTTATACTTTTCCTTCAGTTCCCATAGGTGCTCCGACTCGCTAGTGATGAAATTTGTGGTTCTTTTGTTGTTTTCATCAATTTTTGATATAATTTTCCTCGCAAATTTATGTATTGTCTGTTATAATTTAAATATTTCAAACATATTTTTATGAATGTCATTTGTAAAACATATGTTGCCCATAACGTTGCCATATATCATATTAAAATTTTATAGAAATTGAGCATTGACTGTGAAACGCAAACGACCACTCAGTTTGCAACAATACTTAGCTAAGATTTTATTTAGGCACAACTTAAGTATGGACTGTGAAACCGGACTTTAGTCTTTAAAACAAAACGAACTTTATCAAAAACTTAATAAAATTTACATGAAAACAGATTACCACAATTTTTTTTTAATTGAATGTCGTTGACATTTAAATTGAATTACGTTTACATTTGTTACGCGCGTTTTTTTAAAATATGCAAAATGAAATGTATATATTTCAATCTTTCTGAGAGATTTTCTTAATATTTTTTTCCATAAGAACCTTGTACAGAGTATTATAACAACGCACTCGTTGTCCTCCGTGAAATTATGTGTTTTGAAATGAAAAAACAGTTGAATTTACGTTGTGTTAAAAATCATTTATTTTCGATTTTTCTAAATTTTTTCAATGTCACGCAGTTTGATAAGCAACATTTTTTGGTTTCTATTCCAGTGCGTAAATGTTCAGAGAAGATGGGGAACTCAGGAACTCGGGAAAACCCATGCAATCGTAGTTACGATAATTTGGCCAATTTGGCATAAACATTCGTGATGAGTTCATATTTCGTTGAAGTGAATTGACAAAAGTCAGGTGGAATTGATATCAAACCACTGGAACAGAAATTTGCCTATTTCCAATTCCTAACGAATACGATGTAAAATGTCTTCGGCAATGTACTTTTGTTCGTGTTCCATAATTGACGCGGATTTGAAGGCTGATATGTCGAAATGACCATCGCGAAAAGTGTGCGCAATGACTCAAATCAAACTGAACGATGTACATTTATTAATAGCAACCGAAGGTATTAGCAATCGTAGTTTTTCGGGTGGATTATGTAAATTCGTCCTAAGGAATTAGTTGAGAACACACCTTGATGTCAATCTTATGGTTGGCATTGCTTTCTGCGTACCTATTTCTTCGGCGATGCATTCCATGCATAATATCAATGCATTTCCAAATAGAGCAATGTTCTCACAAACGAATCACTGACGCAAGTTGAGAAAAAACTCGTCAATGTAAATTTTGTTGTTGGAAGTGTTTCCGCTGGCTGTACTGTATTCTCTGGGTTGAAAAATACTCTTTAGCCATTCTCCAAATGAACTGCGAAACGCACAACAGTCGGAAAAATCGATTTCACCAAACTACAATATCAAACATTGGCATGAGTTTTGAATGTGAATTAGACAATTGTGGCGAATATGGTACGATCCATATGTTGTCGACTTCGATATTCACTACTCTAAGTTGAATGGTAAATGTCATGCCATTGTCGTCTGATGAGCTACGACTATAGAGTGGATATCCATCATTTCCAGTT
Organism: Bactrocera neohumeralis; assembly: GCF_024586455.1. Taxonomy (NCBI): domain Eukaryota; kingdom Metazoa; phylum Arthropoda; class Insecta; order Diptera; family Tephritidae; genus Bactrocera; species Bactrocera neohumeralis. Next base: position 4,191 of record NW_026091040.1, read on the forward strand.
TGCGTTTCCGAAAGAAAAGCACGTGGATAGTGTTTCGTGCATTTATTGCAAGTGGGATTATGGTGTCCGCAAGGTCCATGCACCATATTGGTTTTCATCACTTCGTAGAATAATGGATCTTTCTCTGCATGAGGAATTTCCACAGAAATGATTTCATCAACTTGATCTGGTGTAACCACCTCAACAGAGTACATCCAGCATCTGACTGCACCATACTTGTATATACAATATATATATTATACATACGTTGCTCCAAGATAAAGTCCATCAAATATCGTAGCTGTTGTTTGAAAAATCTTGCTGTATTATCGTGATGATCGCTTGCTGATTGACAGCGATCCATAATTCCACACATATGTCATCGCATCCTGGGAGTCTCATGTAGTTCATGTTGATACGTTGATAGCAAAAAGAACGCCGACCGATATTAGCCCGATGTCTTTGTTGCCTCGTAACAAATTTCAATCTGTAATTGATCACTTCGTTTGAAACACACATAAAGTTTTCACTGAACAATTTTCAATAATTTTTCTTTTAACTAGCCGGAATAAAAAAGCAAGCGACCGAAATTGTAAGATTCAAATAATTTACAAAACAAAATATTGAAAAACAAAACAAAAAAGGATTGTATGAAAAGTCACTTTTTGGAAATTTCCAATTTTTCGACTTTTCCTTATGAAAAGTATATGGTTTTTTTTATATCTAACCCTTTCCAGATCCACAGCGAACAACTTCTGATTTCATGAAGATTGGTTCCGCCGTTCTCGTGCGTTAGCATTACTAACAAACAAACAATCCTTTTTACTTACATATGTACATATGTATGTATGTATATTAGGGTGATTCAAAATTTTTTTTTTTTTTCAATTGGTACTCGCAAAAATAGGTTCCTAGACACCTCTAAGAAAGCCTCTCCAAATATGAGTTTTTAATTGTAACGGGAAGGTCCTCCGCCTAACGGTTTTCTATTTTTTCTTATTATCAGATAGAAAAATTTATATCTCGCTTCCAACTACTTGAAAAAATATCTTGTTAATTAGGTTTTGTAGGAAATTGAATGCTCTAAAATATGGTCTCTTATGATTTTTTCGTAAACCCAACCGTTTAAAAGATATTAACGGTTGAAATTTGACTATTTTTGGAAAAATTCTTTATTTCTTATTAATTTTATAACTCAATGAAAAAAAATTATTATGAATGATGAAACACATAGTTTTGTAGGAAATTTACTGCTCTATAAAAATGGTCTACGATGATATTTCGATTAAGTTAAGCGTTTACGAGATATTCATCGTCAAACATCAATGCATATTAGGGTGGATCAAAAAAAAATAAATATTTTTCGTTTGGTACTCTGAAAAATAGGTTCCTAGACACCTCTAAGAAAGCCTCTCCAAAAATCTATTCATAATAATTTTTTTTCATTGAGTTATAAAATTCATAAGAAATACAAAATTTTTCCAAAAATAGTCAAATTTCAACCGTTAATATCTTTTAAACGGTTGGGTTTACGAAAAAATCATAAGAGACCATATTTTAGAGCATTCAATTTCCTACAAAACCTAATTAACAAGATATTTTTTCAAGTAGTTGGAAGCGAGATATAAATTTTTCTATTTGATAATAAGAAAAAATAGAAAACCGTTAGGCGGAGGACCTTACCGTTACAATTAAAAACTCATATTTGGAGAGGCTTTCTTAGAGGTGTCTAGGAACCTATTTTTGCGAGTACCAATTGAAAAAAAAAAAAAAAAATATTTTTGAATCACCCTAATGTATATACAAAATAAAACGTTTGTATGGGGAAAAAAAGGGCTGTTTTTAGGGGTTTTCCGGCAACTTTCGTAATTTTTTCTTACATAAGAACCTTCTCCTAATAATAACAAATACAACAAAAAAAAATCAGCCAAATCGGTTCAGCCATTCACGCGTGATGCCGTGACAACGAAAACGGTTTCATTTTTATATATAAGATAAGTGAAGTAAAGGATTTGAAGCAACTCAATATCGGTTGCTAAATGTGTATATACAAGTACCAGAAAACCGACTTTAAACCTTTATATAAGGTTGTGGAATTCTCCCAACTGCACTGCCGTTATGGCTTTATGCCCACCTCAGTAAGATGAAGAGGGTTAATTAACTTAGATATGTGAAGTTTATGGTTTGGAGCAACTCAATATCGATTGCTAAATGTGTGTATATAAGAAAATCGACTTTATACCTAAATATAAGATTGTGGAATTCTTCCAACTGCACTGCCGTTATGGCTTTATGTCCACTTCAGTACGATGAAGAAGGTTAATTAACTTAAATAAGTGAAGTAAACGATTTAAGGCTACTCAATACCGATTGCTAAATGTGTGTATACAAAAAAATCGACTTTATACCTTAATATAAGATTGTGGAATTCATCCAAATGCACTGCCGTTATGTCTTTATATACACTTCAGTAAGATGAAGAAGGTTAGTTAACTTAAATATGGGAAGTTAATGATTTGAAGCAACTCGATATCGATTGCTAACTCTGTATATACGATAAAACCGGTTTTATACCTAAATATAAAGTTGCGGAATTTTTCAAGATGCACTGCCGTTAGGGCTTTATGTCAACTTCAGCAAGCTGAAGAAGGTAAATTAACTTATATAGTATATGTGAAGTAAATGATTTCAAGCAAAACAACATCGATTGCTTAATGTGTATATACAAGAAAATCGACTTTACACCTAAATATGATATTGCGGAATTTTTCCAAATGCGCTGCCGTTATGGACTTATGTCAACTTCAGTAAGATGAAGAAGGTTAATTAACTTAAATAAGTGAAGTAAATGATTTAAAGCAACTCAGTATCGATAGCTAAATGAGTATTTAAAAGAAAATCGACTTTATACCTTAATATAATGTTGTAGAATTTTTCCAAATGCACTGCCGTTATGGCTTTATGTCAACTTCAGTAAGACGAAGAAGGTTAATTAACTTAAATAAGTGAAGTAAATGATTTGAAGCAACTCAATATCGATTGCTAAATGCGTATATTGAAGAGAATCGACTCTATGCCTTAATATAAAATTGTTGAATTCTTCCGAATGCACTGCCGTTATGGCTTTATGTCAACTTCAGTAAGATGAAGAAGGTTAATTAACTTAAATAAGTGAAGGAAATGATTTGAAGCAACTCAATATATATATAAAAATCAATGCCACTTTATTTGTAATTTCATCACTCACAAACGGCTGAACCGATTTGGCTGATTTTTTTTTTTTGTTGTATTTGTTATTATTAGGAGAAGGTTCTTATTTAAGAAAAAATTACGAAAGTTGCCGGAAAACCCCTAAAAACAGCCCTTTTCTTTTTCCCATACAAAGGTTTTATTTTGTATGTATATATGTACATAGTATGTATCTTCATAAAATCAGAAGTTGTTCGCTGTGGATCTGGAAAGGGTGAGACATAAAAAAAAACCATAGGTATACTTTTCAAAAGGAAAAGTCGAAAAATTGGAAATTTCCAAAAAGTGTCTTTTCATACAATTCTTTATTGTTTTGTTTTTCAATATTTTGATTTGTAAACTATTTGAATCGTTCAATTTCGGTCGCTTGCTTTTTTATTCCGGCTATTTAAAAGAATAATTATTGAAAATTATTCAGTGAAAACTTTATGTGTGTTTCAAACGAAGTGATCATATAAGAAATTATTTTAAAGAAAATGCCGGCACGTCCAAAATCAAACACAGGTCGACGTACTCGAAATGCTCGGGGCGTGTTGTCACAAAGAGTATCACAAAGTGCAGTGCGACGTCCACGAAATAGATTTGAAGAAGCTCATCATGCAAGAAATCCAGCAAGACCTACGCGAATACGACGTCGTGTTTTGGAAGATATGTTCCTTGCTGCATTTGATTACGACCCTTTAATCGACTATAATGTACATGGATATATTGGAATAATGGATGTTATATGCCCACATTGTGAAGCGGCCAAATTTTCGGGTGAAACGGCTGGAATGTGTTGCGCTAACGGGAAAGTAAAATTGCCGGAGTTTGAACCGCCTCCTGAACCATTACCATTAATACAACTCATAAATACAAAAATTATATATATATATATGTTAATAAAGGTTATTTCAGTTTGCGTCACTTATTCCTTACCTCGGGTGGGGGGCAATAAGTGATCGCTAACGGCTCCTTTATTTGAAATTTTTATTTTTTAAATTTTCTTTTACCCCTTACCACTGGTGGGGGGAAGTAAAATGTGTAATTAAAAAATAATCTTTTCCGTTGAGATTTTCTTCAAATCTGATTTTTATTTTGTATTTTTCTTGCTTATATACAAATTTTTAAAACTATTTTATCTAACTAAATATATGCGTATGTGTGTATGTTACAGCACACCACATGGGGTTGTTTCCAGTATACAATTTAATACATGTGTGTGTGTGTGTGCTGTCATATCGGGTGATTTTTTAAGAGCTTGATAACTTTTTTAAAAAAAAAAAACGCATAAAATTTGCAAAATCTCATCGGTTCTTTATTTGAAACGTTAGATTGGTTCATGACATTTACTTTTTGAAGATAATTTCATTTAAATGTTGACCGCGGCTGCGTCTTGGGTGGTCCATTCGGAAAGTCCAATTTTGGGCAACTTTTTCGAGCATTTCGGCCGGAATAGCCCGAATTTCTTCGGAAATGTTGTCTTCCAAAGCTGGAATAGTTGCTGGCTTATTTCTGTAGACTTTAGACTTGACGTAGCCCCACAAAAAATAGTCTAAAGGCGTTAAATCGCATGATCTTGGTGGCCAACTGCCCATGCATCCCGAAAAATGCACTGTTTGGTGTGGTTTGTACGCTGGTGGAATCATTGGACCGTATTTTTCAAAGATGCTGTTGGACGCAACGTTACGGTGAATGGCGATCGCTATCGTTCGATGCTAACAAACTTTTTGTTGCCAAAAATGGAAGAACTGAACTTGGTTGACATGTGGTTTCAACAAGATGGCGCTACATGCCACACAGCTCGCGATTCTATGGCCATTTTGAGGGAAAACTTCGGAGAACAATTCATCTCAAGAAATGGACCCGTAAGTTGGCCACCAAGATCATGCGATTTAACGCCTTTAGACTATTTTTTGTGGGGCTACGTCAAGTCTAAAGTCTACAGAAATAAGCCAGCAACTATTCCAGCTTTGGAAGACAACATTTCCGAAGAAATTCGGGCTATTCCGGCCGAAATGCTCGAAAAAGTTGCCCAAAATTGAAATTTCCGAATGGACCACCTAAGACGCAGCCGCGGTCAACATTTAAATGAAATTATCTTCAAAAAGTAAATGTCATGAACCAATCTAACGTTTCAAATAAAGAACCGATGAGATTTTGCAAATTTTATGCGTTTTTTTTTAAAAAAAGTTATCAAGCTCTTAAAAAAATCACCCGATATAATTTATGTTATATGGTTTGGGCTGTTTTCAAGTGCACAAGTGCATTTGTAATCAATTGCCCAAACCTAAGTAAATATGTTTATATTACATATCTTGAGTGCATTCGTATTGTATTTAAATGCATACGTGCCTCATGTATGTATGTATATGTGTTGCATATATATGCATGTGTTTATTTTATTGCCTCTGTCTTATCTAATATATGTATGTGGACTGTATAACTTATTATTGTTCAAGTAATTTGAACATACTGCCGAGGGCCAAAAAATGTGGTTACATTAACATAATAATATAATAATTAAATTTTTTTTTTTTAGATTACATTTATACAATTAATTACAAATTATGTGTTTGTGCGATTAGAAAGATTAATCGTAATTTTGCCTTTTGGCTTGGATTTGTAGCGTACATAACATATAAATAAAAATACAATTATTTTAATAACTAATATAAGAGATATGTGTCCGCTATGATTTTTAGATTTAAATCCCTTAAATTAAAATCATTATTACTTATTCTATTGATCTGCTCCTTAATTTGTTCGACATCTTTGTTGTTGTTGATGCGGTCAATCTGAAGCGGTACAATTTTGTCTTCTGTAATATCATGTATTACTGATATTATTGGATCTTGTATTAAGCTGATTGTATTTTGCG
>NW_026091041.1:0-12610 GCF_024586455.1 Bactrocera neohumeralis
ACATCCTGGTATGCAACATTGGTACGCCACATTCCCCACACTCATCATCATTTTCTTCGCTGCACACCACGCTCTAACACACACACAATGACATCACACACCATCAACTACTTTCGCCGAACAAAAGTACAAAAGGACAGACAACTGATCAAAAAGCATCTCTGGCGATTCGACATCCATCCGATCAGCACGATTTCGTTTTTTGGCTACCCCTTTTTTCGCGAACATCTCGCTATCATTAAGTTTTTTATATACTTACATGTATTCATAAATAAATTTAAATCCTTCCGCTTGCTTAATTCAATATATTATATATATTATACATACATATATTTCATACCTTGTGGAATAATAAATTTCGAAGCTAATAACTACTTGAAGTGAAGTGTAAACAAACTCTTTTTAATAACAATTTGGGTGAAATTATTATATGGTGAGTGCGAAAAAGGTGCCACATACAATAAAACACGAGGAATTTTTGGGAAAAAAGGCATTTCAGCGAATTTCCTTATTATCACATGGCAGCGCTCCATTTCGTCGTAATTTTCAGCACACACATGATGTTCACTACGAGTGTAAGATGTAATTTTTAAAATAAAGATTTCTTCAGTAAAAAGACTGTTAAAAGTGAAAAATATGGATTTATTTAAAAGTCTAAAGTACTTTCGCGAGGTACTCCTTTCTGCGTTGGCGGCCTTCGGCCGCGCTTTTAAAAAATAACCCTAGCCGAGCGAATACCCGGGGTGACTAAAGTACTTTCGCATAGTACTCCTTTCTGCGTTGGCGGCCTTCGGCCGCGCTTTAAAAAAATAACCCTGGTTGAGCGAATACCCGGGGTGACTAAAGTACTTTCGCGAGGTACTCCTTTCTGCGTTGGCGGCCTTCGGCCGCGCTTTTAAAAAATAACCCTGGTCGAGCGAATACCCGGGGTGACTAAAGTACTTTCGCATAGTACTCCTTTCTGCGTTAAAATAAAAAAATGTATATTGAGTTTCGTTATAAAGTGGTTATATTTTTTCGTTATCTTGCACTGATATTGAAACAATATTTGAGTTTTCGTTATAAAATGGTTAAATTTTGGTTATTATATCTGTCAGCGCTTACCATTTATTTTTGATAATACGTTTTTTTGTATATTAGGTGATTTATATTGTATATGTATATAATATTATTATATAATATTACTATATAATATTGCTTATTTGTTTATTAAATTAAATAAAGAACATATCCACATGAATGAATCGAGGAATTTTTGGGAAAAAAGGCATTTCCACGAATTTCCTTATTATCACATGACACCGCTCCATTTCGTCGTAATTTTTAGCACACACATGATGTTCACTACGAGTGTAAGATGTAATTTTTAAAATAAAGATTTCTTCAGTAAAAAGACTGTTAAAAGTGTAAAATATGGATTTATTTAAAAGCTTATAGTTTAATTTAATTAATTTGAAATGAAAAATGTGAGTAAAGTGTGTTTAATGTGGTAAAATAGCTTGTTGAAATGTTCGAATTTTGGGAATTTTTGAACTTTAAGGTCGAATATCTCGTAAACTAAGCGTTTGCGGTACCAATAACCCTATATATTTTTTAATCAGGAGGACTTCCTCTTTCCAAAGGTACCTTCAAATCGCGGCGCCAAAGAAATCGGAATTGTGTCATGCTTTACATTTGTTCTAAAATAATATGCAACAAAAGTTAAAAAAAAAAACTTCAAAAATATATGTAATTACATATATAGCGAGTTTTATTTTGAGCAAACAAAAAAATAAAATATAAATATGATCTTCTTTTAGACATTAGTTTTGCTAAAATGTCATTATAGAATTACGAAAAATTAATCATTATCGGTGAAAAAATCAAAACAATCTAAAAAAAATCAATCATATATTAATAATACCATTTGATTAAAGTTCACCTGGACTGACAAAAAAACCGTATTTATGTAGGTACAAATCTTTATTGTCGCCTTCAATATAGACTCTCGAGCGAGTAAGTAACTCCCAATTTTCACTGAGACGGCATATAGATTTTGTCTTGGCACTTACCGGAAGTCCGGAGGATTCAAGTGGATAATAGGCCTTGAGAAATAGATAAGTACAATTTGTTTTAAATAAAAAATTCATTTGTACATACCTGTACTTTTTCGTGGCAAATTTTTTAGTTTTAAGTTTTTTTTTTTCCATTTCCCCTACTAACAGCAAATCACAGCAAAACGTGCACATATTTTTTCTATGCCGTTTTGTTTTGATTAATCAGCTGTTCTCCGTTTTCGCTTTCTCCCTTTTCGTTTTGCTTTTGGGTTAGGCGTTGCCAACCATTAAAAATATAAGTAAGGTTTTAGCGGTAGGGATTGAACATACTGATTGACAGGTGGAGCCAGACTATTTTCTCACTGAGGCATGGCCTCTGAGAGTAGTATGGGGCGTACCCCAGAGAATCCTTTCCGGAGGAATTCTAAAATTTTGAGAACGCCTCCTAACGGCAGGAATGAGGAATCCACTGCTGCTGGATCAACAATTAGCGATGAAACAACTGACCGAGCAAGCAGAAGTGAAGAGAATTCACTAAATAATGAAACTTCCGACCATTTTAACAAGCTGGGTTGTAAAATTAAAGAGTTGGAAAATATGATGGCTGGGCAAAGGCACGTAAATCAAGCTATGCGCGATTTACTGAGTAGCATAATGAGCCTATATAAAAAAGCCGAGAAACCGGAGAAAAAAAATATGGTTGAGAAAGCAACCCAGATATCTCATATTTTTAAAGAGATGAATACCCCAAAGCGGCTGCGTGAAGCATCGGGTGACCTACCCCCCACGAAAAAACTGAAAAAAGCTACTGAGAAGTTGCAACAAGTAAACAGTGAGCCAACGAAAAAAATTCAAGAAAATATCACGGGTCAACATACCGCAGGTGAAAAATGGGTGGATGTTGTGAAAAAGAAGAAGCCAATTCAGAAGAAAATTAGAACGAAACCGGACGCCATCATAATAACCAAAAAGGAGGGTGCGTCTTATGCTGATATTCTCCGGAAGATAAAAAGCGACAGTGGTCTTGAAGAGCTTGGATCAAACGTGACCTACATACGGAAGACGATGAAAGGAGACCTACTCATCGAGTTGAAAAATCAGGCAGACAAGAGAGCCGAATCATTTCAAACCGTCTTAGAGGGAGCGGTGGGTGAAATGGCGCTGATACAGCCAAAAACCCATAACGTTACAATAGTGTGTAAGGACTTAGACGAAATTACAACACCAGAAGAAATCTGCGAGGCACTAAAAAAAGAGTGTGGGTTCCAAAACCTGGAGAAAACAAGCGTCAAAAATATGAGAAAAACCCGAAGTGGCACACAAATAGCTCTTATTTGTCTGCGCGCCCAAGACGCTAAAGTTGCACTAAAATTGGGCAAAGTGAAGATAGGGTGGTCCATCTGTCGTCTTAGAGAATACTCATCCATTACCCGATGTTTTAGGTGCTTCCAACTGGGTCATATAGCACACAAATGTGTCAGTCAGACTGATCGGTCAGCCCTCTGCACACGCTGCGGAGCTGCAGGGCACGTAGCAAAAGTATGCAAAAATGCCCCGAGTTGTATGCTTTGCAAGGGAGAGCACTCCGTCTTAAGTACGACATGTCCGAAGTACGTACAAATGATGAAAACAATGAAAAAATGAGGTTGTTACAGCTAAACCTTAATCACTGCGCTGCAGCACAAGATCTGCTAAAACAAACAGTCCAAGAAGAGAATATAGATGTCGCCTTACTAAGCGAACCATATAGACTGCGTTCGGAGAGCACTTGGTGTAAAGATAGAAGTGGCAAAGCAGCAATATGGGCCTGCAAAGGACAAGCTTTCTCATCCCGCTCCAAAGAAGTTCATAACGGCTTTACATGGGCGAAGATGCAAGGTATATATTTTGTAAGCTGCTATGCTCGTCCTAGCGCAACAATTAGAGAATTTGAAGATTTTCTCCTGGAGCTGTCTCTAGAGACCAGAAACAAATCGCCAATAATAATAGCGGGTGATTTCAACGCATGGTCTACTGCTTGGGGTAGCAGAATTACAAATCACCGTGGTCGCCTCATTCTAGAATTTTTGAGTCAAACAAACCTCACGATTCTAAACAATGGCACAAAAAATACGTTTCAAAAGGGTAATAAAGGTTCTATAATAGACCTAATGTTTACTAACGACACGCTTAGCAGACATATTAAGTGGAAGGTATCAGATATTTACACAAATAGCGACCATATGGCTATAATCGCTGAAGTTTCGTTTTCCCAAGAAAGGGAACTGTCTCGCAGAAATCCCTCTCGAAAACGTAGTTGGCGTGAAAAGGAATTTGATATCGACGTCTTTGAGAGCGTCTGGAGTGCGGCAAAGGCACCAGGCGAAGACGCCACCCACTTAGTATCCGCTGTGCAGAAGGAACTAGTTGCAGCATGCGACGCAACTATGCGCAGGACGAGATACAATAACAATCGAAAGCCGGTATACTGGTGGAGCGACGAAATCGCCAAGCTGAGGAAGCTCTGTCACTCAGCTAGACGTCGCGCTCAACGAAACCAGGGAGGGGAAAACGAAATCCGCCTCAGAGAAGCATTTAAATGCCAAAGAAAGCTCCTGAAGTCAGCCATTATCCGTAGTAAGAGATCCTGTTTCGAAAAGCTATGTGAGGAAGCGAACATAGACCCCTGGGGATCGGCATACAAAATTTGTATGTCGAAATTCAAAAATAAGTCGCAGCTACCTAAGAACGCATCATTTATGAAAAATGTTGTCGAAGCGTTATTCCCCACACATGCATCCATTTCCTACATTAAAAGAAACGAAGCTACGGAGCCACCTCTATTAGTCACAGAAGACGAACTATTGGCAATTGCGAAAAAAATCAAAAACTCTAAAGCGCCTGGAATAGATGGTATACCAAATAGAGCCCTTAAAGAAGCCATAACTCTTAGACCCAGTTTATTTATTAACATGTACAATGCGTGTATATTAGAAGAGGTGTTCCCCGATCCGTGGAAGATTCAGCGCCTGGTTCTACTCCCAAAGCCAAAAAAGCCACCAGAAGAACCTTCATCATATCGACCCCTTTGCATGCTCGACACGATTGGGAAAGTGTACGAAAGCATCGTAAGAAACCGCTTGGAACTAGCTATCCAAAAAGCCGGCGGATTATCAGAGAGACAATACGGCTTCATAAAAAAGAGATCCACTATTGACGCACTACGAGAAGTCGTCGATATTGCGAAATGTGCAGTAAGTGGCAAAAGATGGAAAGGTGGCACAAAAAAGTATTGTGCGCTGATTACCCTGGATGTCAAAAATGCGTTCAACTCAGCAAAATGGGCAGACATAATTAAAGCCCTGGATGAAATACGTGCCCCTGAGTACCTCATAAATATAATAACGAGCTATTTTAAAAACAGAAAGCTGATTTTTGAGACGGACGAAGGCACCAAGAGCTACTCTATCACAAGTGGAGTACCACAAGGCTCAGTGTTAGGCCCACTATTATGGAACCTTATGTATGACGGGGTGCTAAGAAGACAGCAACCAACAGACGTGAAACTAGTAGCTTATGCGGACGACCTCATGGTGGTAGCAGTCGCCAAACAATTAGCCGACCTGAGAAATAAATGTAATGAGTGCTTAAATAGTCTACGCCAATGGTTCTCATCTATGAGTCTGAAACTGGCGGAGGAAAAAACAGAAGTTTTACTGATAAGCACTAGGAAGATAGAAGAACGAATAGAGCTCACCATAGGGGAATGCAAGATTACCTCGCAGCCGCAATTGAAGTATCTAGGGGTAATACTAGATTCCAAATTAAAATTTAAAGAACACTTGGAGTATACTTCCGCCAAGGCAAACAGAATTTATAATGCGCTATCGAGAATGATGACCAATAGAGGCTGTGTGCGTTCCAGCCGGCGATTCTTAATAGCGAAAGCAATGAGTTCCGTAATACTGTATGCGGCACCAGTATGGATACAGGCAATGGATATAAAAGCGTATGCAAAACAAATAATTGCAGTGCATAGGCTTTCTGCAATTCGGGTAATTAGTGCTTTCCGGACTATATCAACCGACGCTGCTGAAGTATTAGCCAGCATGCCGCCCATTGACATCCAGGGAGATGAACTCGAGCGTTTATATCAATTATCAACGCCTAAAACAGTATCGGTAAGGACAGAGGAGAGAAACAAGAGTACTAAAATGTGGCAGGAGCGGTGGAATTCCTCATCCAAAGGGCGCTGGACCCATCGACTTATACCGGACATCCACACGTGGATAGACAGACGACATGGGGACTTAGATTTCTATCTGACCCAAATACTTAGTGGACATGGATGCTTTAGAAGCTACCTTTTCAGATTCCACAATGACATTAGTCCGAACTGTCCGACGTGTACAGAGCATATAGAAGACTCTGAACATGTATTATTTCATTGCCCTCGATTTTCGAATACAAGGGAACAGCTAAAAACCATACTCGGTGGTAGTTTTACGGTCGATAACTTGACCACACTCATGTGTCAGTCGACTGATAAATGGAAAGCTGTCAGCGAAGCGTCAGCGTTCATAATGACCAAACTGAGATCTTTTCAACAGACTAGGCGTCCGTCAGTCCGCGAAATAGAGGAGACTTAAATGTCTTGTCCCTCCCACGAAGTAATACCTAGCCGGTGGTTCCGTGGGAGAGTCCTGAGTTGGGAGTAGGTTAGGTTTAGCGGATTAAAGTTCCGCACTTCGGCTTTCGATGCTTCCCCCTACTATAAAAAAAAAATTTCTAACGTAAACGTATTATCGGTGGCACGGTGTGTATGCGTAAGTTTTCCACATTAGTTGTTCAATAAGTTTGTATACTGCTACTGCTGGGTAATGTGACAAAAATTTTGCGAATATATCTTTGACGTACACCATTTCAACGAAATATTTAACGCTAGTGAACCCTATGTTTTGTTTTCTATTGTGTCAGCATCACCCTCTTCTCGGAATTGAATTTTTAACATTGCAATAAACTTTATTACTGGCGGTTCAAGGAAGTTTTGTAAGCAATGGTTGATGGTGAGGATATTGAAAGTTCCATGGACAAACAATTCAACGATAATGACGGAGGTAAACCGGATAAAATGTTTACGTTGAAGAAGTGGAATGCTGTGGCTATGTGGAGCTGGGATGTTGAGTGCGACACTTGCGCTATTTGCAGAGTTCAAATAATGGCTGAGTGGCTACCTTTTCTACTGTTATTGTATGTTATACAAAGCTCCGTAAAGAGTTTTTAATACATTATCCGGAATCAGTTCAAAGAATTGCGTTAATACTAAATTGTACATTGTGCCTTGCTGTTAAGAAGAGCTCCACTTGAATTATCTACTAGAATATTTTGCAAAGAACGTATAATATTTTATTTTAGACGTTTTCTATACTTGTTGAGTTTCTGGGAACTCTTTAAAATTTATACTCTGTTTCAGATAGTACCTTTCTTTAATTAGTATAATATTATTCGAATTTTGTACAACTAGGTACCGTATATTATTATTCTTTATTTTAAACGGTGTAATTGTTTTTCAATAACGGAGAGTAACTTCGGTGTGTATTTTTCACTTAATTGAATTCAGTATACATATGAATATTCTCTTAACTATTTAATTTCCTCAAGGCTGCAACATAAACCTTTAAACTGCAGAAGGTCACTTAACTGGTGTGTATACCAATTACTTTGGCGGAGGGGTAAAAAACCGAATTTCCGTATAAATGGGGTATGTGCGGATAGGGGAGCTTCTCCAGAGAAGAAATAGCCAAAAATAATATAAAAATAACTTTTATTTTTTAAAATATTCACGATTAAAAGTTCAAAAATTTGCACTAATAACACATGGTATTTCTCTATGTTTCACTAAATTTTTTTCACGTTTTTCACTCTGTATATTTAAATATACACTCTAAATATTGAAATAAGTTCACATTTCACTTTTATTTTGGTATATTTTACCTAAATTTATTAATTTAAAAATCACTTAGTGCACTCATCGTTGAAAAGGTTAGATTGTTTACAATTATGAGGAAAACAAGCCTTGCCACATCTTAAATAGCAAATATGTAGGATTTTTAACAATTTTTCTTTGTTTGCTTTTTCACGTAATTCTTTTTTCTATATTAACTATAAAAAAATTCTTTCTACATATGCACATATACGTATGTGTAATATGTGATTTATGTGACTGAAGTACTTTCGCGTGGTACTCCTTTCTGCATTGGCGGCCTTCGGCCACGCTTTAAAAAAAAATAACCCTGGTCGAGCGAATACCCTGGGTGACTGAAGTACTTTCGCATAGTACTCCTTTCTGCGTTGGCGGCCTTCGGCCGCGCTTTTAAAAAATAACCCTGGTCGAGCGAATACCCGGGGTGACTAAAGTACTTTCGCATAGTACTCCTTTCTGCGTTAAAATAAAAAAATATATATTGAGTTTCGTTATAAAGTGGTTATATTTTTTGGTTATCTTGCACTGATATTGAAACAATATTTGAGTTTTCGTTATAAAATGGTTAAATTTTGGTTATTATATCTGTCAGCGCTTACCATTTATTTTTGATAATACGTTTTTTTTGTATATTAGGTGATGTATATTGTATATGTATATAATATTATTATATAATATTACTATATAATATTGCTTATTTGTTTATTAAATTAAATAAAGAACATATCCACATGAATGAATCGAGGTGGCTAAATGGGTATCAGCCTTCCCACTTCTGCCCGTCAACACCATCCCACACATCCTGGTATGCAACATTGGTACGCCACATTCCCCACACTCATCATCATTTTCTTCGCTGCACACCACGCTCTAACACACACACAATGACATCACACACCATCAACTACTTTCGCCGAACAAAAGTACAAAAGGACAGACAACTGATCAAAAAGCATCTCTGGCGATTCGACATCCATCCGATCAGCACGATTTCGTTTTTTGGCTACCCCGTTTTTCGCGAACATCTCGCTATCATTAAGTTTTTTATATACTTACATGTGTTCATAAATAAATTTAAATCCTTCCGCTTGCTTAATTCAATATATTATATATATTATACATACATATATTTCATACCTTGTGGAATAATAAATTTCGAAGCTAATAACTACTTGAAGTGAAGTGTAAACAAACTCTTTTTGATAACAATTTGGGTGAAATTATTATATGGTGAGTGCGAAAAAGGTGCCACATACAATAAAACATGGTCCTTCGAGCCTAAAAGAAAGGCACTACGGAAACTTAGGAAAAAAAATATATATATACATATATATTATATACATATATGGGAAAGTGACCGAAAAACTTAAACAAAATAATAATAACTAAATCTCAAAACTTAAAATCAATTGTGGTGGAAATATAAAGTGATAAAAAACTTAGTCAAAAAATAAAAGTAATCTAAGAACATAAAAGCAAGTTAAAGAAAATTAATATGCATACGTATACATAATATAAAAAAAAAAAAGAAAGTGTCAGAGACAACAATACATGGTACAGCAATATAAAGTGCTTAGTGCATAAAAGAACAAAACAGAGAATATATCTCACATCATAAAGGGAGAACCAAAATAACCAAAAAGAAACCAAACGGGCGCGAACTAAATTAAACATATAAAGCTAAATAAAAACAAACTCACAACAAATTATACGGGCGCGAATTCAAACAAGAATCAAACATAAAAGAAAGCAGAAGGCGGGATAACCAGCTGGCATCCAACTAAGAGGAGGAACTGGACAACGCAGCACACTCACTTCTGATGGGTATAACCCAAAAGCCCCTGAGGGAATTCAAAGTGAGTTGTATCGTTTTCATTTTTTGGTTTTAATTTTTATGTATATATGTATGTATGTATGTTTGCTAGTAACTATGGTTGCATGCAAAACCGTTTAAGCAACATTTTATTTAAACGGATTTCAAATACTTTTTATACGGTATAAATTAAAAAACCGGTAGTAAAAAACAAAAAAAAAAGTGAGCAAAATTTGGTATTATACCGCCCACGTATACTTAACTTTGTTTATGCAAACTCTCACCAAAAAGAGAATATTATCTCAGTATTCAAGTATTTACTTGTAAATTTCCCGGCAATACTCCCTCTGCTTCTTAAAGCAGAACGCGCGATTGCTCAAACTAAGCAATAAGCGCAATAAAAAATTCTTAATGAAGCATCAAAGAGAGAGAGAATATAAACATACATATATACATACAACTATATAAATGTCATTGTTAGTATACATTATTTATATACATACACGCTTACAAATAAGTGCACAGATTAAATACCTGCATATTGCAATTTCTATCTTTTTCGGTTTGTTCGTACCGCCAAAATTAAATTTCTAGACATACAAATGTACATACATATGGCATACATCCGGCCTATAGTTATACAACTAGTATACACAAACTTCTAAACATATATCCCACATAGGATATAATTAACTCATTAAAAAGATTCTAATAAAACCTTTAAATTTAAACTTTTTAAAATTTATTTCGCAAAAATAAACTGTGCGGCAATTTAAAACAAATTATATTACAACAATTTTTCCTTCTAATGAAATACAGGTTTATATAAATAAACCATATACTTATGTATATTACAGGTATATGAACATACATATATTCAAAGTCCTAATAGGCAAACAAATTTTAATAAAATCCCTCTCTCTTTGTCAAAAGGAACAAGAGAAGTGCGCATAACACTAAAGCATAAGTGCAAGCACATAAAAACGCACATACATACATATTTATATACAAAAGGTATTGACCCATTCCGTCACATACGTACGAGGGCATACCAATAAATCCAGAAGAAAAACAAAAAACTCGCAATACATAAAAAAAAAAAAAAAAAAAAATTGTTATTATAATATTATTATTATATAGTATTGTAATAAATTATATTATATAATTTATATAATAATAATAAACATAAATAAACATAAACGCAAATAAATACAACGGCGAGTGATAAAAGCCACAAGCCCGAATTTGATTAATTTTAAATAAAAAACTCTTATTTACATAAAAGAGTTTTCGGATAATAAAGTTCTCAGTATACACTGAAAGAAAATATATACATACAAATATTTTAAAAATTTACATTCTCTAAATGAATATAGATTCAAAAGAATCTAAAACATCTCATTTCTTGAAAATTCCAAAAATGATTTCTGACGATAAGAGTCCATGTACAGCTGCAGAAGCTACACGCTCCAAGCAAGGTGCTACAAAACAAAAGAGGGGGAAAGACATATCATACTCTAAATTCATTTCTGAGAGTGACTGTCTAATAAAATACTGCACTCGATTTGCCTCTTCGCCGATTCAAGACAATTCTGAATCGGCGCTAGAAATAAAAAGCCAAACGCTTGAAATTTTTTGGACACGTCTCCAAGCTGCATATGACACAATTGTAGATACTGACGATTCAGATCTACCAGAAAGCTTTAAATCTTCTGCATACGCCAAATTTGAAAACTGCTTAGACCAGTATGAAGACACAAAAATTATGATCGCAGATCAATTAAAACTTATAAAGTCAATTGCACCTACTCCCCACAGTAGAGTAGAGTTACCACAAGTGCAAGCCCAAGAGGCAACAGGCATTCATCTCAAAGTGCCAGCGTGTGATACGGAAATATTCCATGGAGGTTATGAACAATGGCCGTCCTTCCGGGACATGTTTACAGCCGTGTACATAAACCATCCAAAATTATCACAAGCGCAAAAATTGTATCATCTCCGATACAAAACAAAAGGTCAAGCAGGCGTAATAGTAAAACAGTTCGCATTAAGTGATGACAATTTCAATCTGGCTTGGGAAGCTCTGAAAGCAAGATATGAAAACAAAAGAATATTGGTCGACAAGAAAGTAACCATGCTCATGAAACTTGCCGAAAATTCAAAAAGAAACAAGTGAAGAATTCATAAAATTAGAATCCACTGTTTCAAATTGTTTGTCGGTTCTATCGACACAAAATGTTCCCACAGACAGCTGGGACACTATTCTGGTAAACATATGCACCGCAGCATTACCAGAAACATCATTACTTCTATGGGAGCAATCGCTCTCATCAAGAAGAGACTGCCCAACGTGGCAGCAAATGAAAGATTTCTTAACTACCCAATATGAAATTGCGGAAAGGGTAGATAAAAAAACAGTGGTAAACATATGCACGACCTAGACAGAATTTACATTATTACCTATGGGAGTCAAATAATTGAAGAAAAGAAGAGTTTGCTGACATAGCTATACAACAACAATTTAAAAGAAAGATTTCTTAACTACCCAATAATCGTTCACATCTAGATAAAACAGAACAGTCGCCCTGAATAAAACGTTCAACGACCTAGTATAAAAACATAAACTCAAAACTTAACAGAAGTTTAAAAGTCAATAACAACAACAATTTAAATAGAAGCTTTTTCAAAGCACAATCGTTCACATCTGAACAGAACAAATATACGTCATGCGAACTATGTAAAGGAGGGCATAAACTCAAAACTTGCGAGAAGTTTAAAAAATTAAATATAAATTAAATA